>NC_071099.1:26653277-26953277 GCF_027358695.1 Spea bombifrons | reverse complement strand
AGAATTGAACATATACGCCCGAAGAATTTGGTTTGAAGTTAGATTTGGAAAATCAGCCCTCCAGGAGGGGAGACCTGCGCCATGGGACTCCCAGTCGATGACAGGCCTGATTAGACCATAGATTGTTGACATCTTGAGCATTATGACAGGGGACAATACCGTTACCTGGTCTAAGGGACTGTTAGAGTTAGCCCCAGAGAGATAGGGAAGCAGGGTATTAACATAATGAAGAAGCTGAAAGTAGTGAATAGGGTGAATGTGAACAGTAGGGAATTTAGATTGGAGCTGCAAAAAGGACAACAATTTACCTCCACGCGAGTCCAGAAAATCGCCAATGGTGCGACCCCCCACCCGAGCCAGGCGTCGAAAGACAACATCCTCCCTCCCATGCTGGAAGTGCGGGTTACGGATCAATGGCAGGAATTTAGAGTAGCGGACCTCCAGGCCCAGGCGCCGTCTAACACGCCCCCAAGCCTTTACAGTGTGATACAGCAATGGGTTGGAGACAACCTCTGGGGGTAGGTCAACTTTAGATTGATGCAGGAGAGAGGCCAAAGAAATGGTAGGAGATAGGTGTTGCTCCAGGGACACGTTGGTGAATTTAGACCCGCCCCGCAACCAATCAGTGGGTCAATATTTTAAAAAAAATGTGAGAAAGGTCTTGATGAACTGTAAAAGATGGATTTTACACCCAATCTGGATTTCTGGGAATCCAGAAAAGTTCTACATGACTGTCAGAAAGCAGATACAACAATCCAGAAAAGTTGAGAGGGAAAAGGTGTTCATAAAATCCTTCGTTCATTAGATGAGATTACAGATATGGTGTAAATTGCTACATTAAAATTAAGTAGACCTACCTACCAGATCAATGCATTGTCCAGTTCTAGAGTCTGTTGGATCTTCTTTGTTACAGGTGTGAAATACTAACTGTAGAACCAGTAGACGATTTGAGGTGAAACAAAGGTACATGTGATTAAAGTTCAAGAAAAAAGTAAGGTAACAGAATAATGAAAATCTAGAATGTACCAAAAGACAACTCTAACGCTTACAATGAGCCAAGCGGTTGGAGGGTATCAGGTGGAAGTGAGCAGGGAGTGACCATGACCAGAAGAAAGAAGAAACTGACCCAAAAGACCCTAAGAAGCAGGGCTTTACTCCGAGACACTAGTTCTACTCCAAAAATTGCTCTAGTCTATTTTTTTTTTAAATGCATATACCAAAATCTACGCATAATATAGTCTTCTAGCAGTGATATGATAAAAGTAAAAAATGTAAACACCCACAGAATGTGAAATTTTCAGTGACTCCACCAATCAATAAAGTTAAGTGATACCGGTCTCATTTAATGTAATAAAGACATTTCCATCAACACAAATTAGCATTAATTAGAAGATAGATTAAATATTAAACAGCAATTACAGCCGATTTCCATTATGATCACAGAAGGAAAGAAACATTTATGACAGCAGATAAATAGGAGGGTCCGTATGACCATCAACCAATGAAGTGCAAGTGCAGACGTTAGAAATCCTGGTGCTGCAACTTGGCCGGGGGAACGACCAATAGAGTCACTCGTATGGACCTTTAAGTCTTGGAGCGGGGAGACCATGGTCTCCCCAGGCCATGTTTCGCTGTCAGAAGTTACATTTACCCCTGCAATGCTGCCTAGATAAGGTAGGCTAGATGGGGAAGGGACCAGGGAGATTCGTAAACGAAGACGAACACAAAGATTCTTCGTGGCGTGTGTCTTTGTATACGTTTTGCCGCCGCCATGTTTGTATGTTCAGTATTCAGGCTGAACAACGAAAACGCATCCTTCGTGTACAAATGCACAAGTCTATTTATTATCATTATATGTGATTTATATCGAGCCAGTAGTTTACGTGGCTATAACAATGAAGGGAAAATTATTTTGTAAATTATTATTTATTGATTTACATCATATTGCGAAGCAATGCACAATCGGTAAACAGGATATAATACAGAAACAAAAGGAGTTTATAATCCAGAAGATAACCATAATATGAACAAACACGAAACATAGTGGTGCATGGGGGAGAAGAAGGACATCTTATGATCTTAGAGTCTGTTAGGAGGTTAAGGGGAATTGAGAAATAAGCCAAGGGAATGGTCGGTAAGGATGATTTGATGTGTTCGGCAATGAGAAAAGTGCTATTGAGTCTGGTGGAAAAATGGCTCCAGAGACCAGTGGGCTGGACAGGTTTTGAGCATGCCAGGTCTCCTCTCTGCCACTTTGACCGTATCCCCTTCTAACATCCTAACTCCACGGTGGGGAAATCAGGAATGCCCTTGGAAGAGAATATAGATAGAAAACCTTCCTGTGACTGTGTCTCCTTTGGCTAAACTACATGTTGATACCGGCTCGGATTAGCCATCTGGCACACCGGCCGTACGATGGCCGCCATTGCCACACACTTCCCTTTTATGCTGCTCCAGATGCATATCTGGTGTTGTAATGTGTGGCCAGTGGCTGGATATGCTCACCGGCTCATTAGGTGAGCTGAACTTATGCCATCAGGTGCCTGCTGGCCATCACTGCCAGTCCGACACTGTGTTCATAAATTAAAATTATGATTATGCGCAGAAGTCAATGGCCTGGAAATAGCTTAATATCCCAATGTAAATGTCACATCACTTAGTAAAGGGGCTACAGTAAGTGCTTATAGCAAAAACTAAGCATTAAAAATGAATAAACTCATCTTTCTTTTTTCTCTGTTAAGTGTCAATCTTCCCAAGTAATGCTTGTTAACTACAGGAAACGCTTATTAGATACAAGAATAAATGGCGATTTTTGAGTTATTCCATTAACATCTCATCTCTAGGGATATAATTCACACTAATTAATTGAGGTGAAAGCGGATAAGTAGGAGAACATCTTGAACCAGGACCTCAGATGGTAGAAGAATTTTGTAAGCTTTGGTACGACTTCTCAGACGCAAGAACATCGTCAGTAGCTTCAAAGACTTAGGTAAGAAATTTAGGATATGATACTAATTTGACATTTTCAGGATCTGTAATTAAGTCTTTATTTATACGATTCGAATTTGCTAAGTTGTCAAGCTGTCAATTTTCAATGGTGTAGTTTAATAAAATGAATTGTCTGGTGGAGAATTTTTAGAATGCCATTCATTATGATAATTAGTTACCTTTCATTGAATAAAATATATATTTTAATTTTAACTGTAGACGTAAAAGGTTTTCAGGGGACAGAATTAAAGCCCTGTAATCATTTCGAAATTTGTATCAGACAAAAATAAATAAAATGTAATTAAATTAAAAATATTATATATATTTATATATATTCAATATACATTTCAGCTGAAAATACTATACACAGATAATATTATCTCACACTTGTGTCTAGACATAAAAAATAAGGTTAATTGTTAAAGAGTGTTAAACATGATATTTTGGAGTAATTTACTGGAATGGAGATAACTTTTATTTTTACATATTGGAAATAAATATACCGTATTTGCTCGATTATAAGACGACCCCCAAGATCTGAATATTAATTTAGGAAAAAGAGAAAAGGCCTGAATGTAAGACGACCCTATAGGAAAAAAGTTTTATCAGTAAATGTTAATTCATGTAAACTATTTTTTTTAATAAAAGCTATGATTGAGAAAAATATTTTGTTTTTAATTCCTTTTATTTTTTAACCTGCCCCCCAGTTATGCACATCTGCCCCCAGGCTTGTCACTCTGCCCCTAGAAATGCCTTATACCCCCTATATGCCACTGTGCCCCATGATGCCTTATACCCCTATATGCCACTCTGGCATTTAGGGGGTTAAAAGGCATATTATGAGGCAGAGTGGCATATAGGTAGGTAAAAGGCATTTCAGGAGGCAGAGTGGTGTATAGAGGGTTAAAAGGCATTTCTGGAGGCAGAGTGGCATTAAGGGGGTTAAAAGGCATATCATAGAGCACTCTGCCTACAGAAATGCCTTATGCCCCCCATTTAACCCCCCCCCCAAAAAAAAAACTTGCCGGTGCTTCTGCTGCAGCCGGAAGGAGGTGCGGTTAGCAGCGGGGTTGTCTGCGTCCATCGCGCAGACCTTCCCCGGCTGTCAGAGAGAATTCCCCAAGCGGCACCAGAAGATCTGCAGTTCAGGTAAGGTGGGGGAGTAAATGAATGAATATATGTGTGTGATAGCATGGATCCGTGTGTAGGGGGCACAGGGAGGCTGAAAGTGATGTGCATGTACTGGCTGCCTGTGCATGATAGGAGTACGATTGCTAACAATTGCTAGCAGCTAACATCAATCACACTCAGATCATGCCCAGGCAGCCAGTACAATAACTTTATGTTATATAGTCTTATACATGGGAGCGTCTTATACTTGGGGAAATACAGTATTAATAATAATAATAATATTAATCGAAATGTAGGATTGTATAGATGTTAGCTCCCTTTTAAAACTCCTTAAATAAAACCAGGATATGATTATATCCCAGGTGCCTCTAGACACAGATTTCCCCAATGCTCAAAATAATTACATTGAATAGAAAGCATTTAGAAGAAACACAGAAGCAGGAACTATAAAAAAAATAAGAATGGAATGATTACATACTTTCCAAGTTTAGAAAGGCTAGTCCCTTTTTCCTCCTCTGATGGCCCTCTTTTCTAGGAGAATGTTTGCTGGGTATGAGGGTTCTACAGCCATAAAAGTAACAATAATGTGTTTACAAACAAATCTGGAGACAAAATCCAGTAGGTCTCAGTAAAGCCCCACCCCCAGGTCACACCATAGCCACGCCCCCTAAAAGTGCCTCTCTTGTACTATTTTAATGTATGTGAACATGCTCTGAAATAGGTGGGTGGGGCTAAGTATAAACCACTCCCCTTTGTGATAGATCAGTCTCTATTTCTATTTTTTTCCTGTTCTTTCAGGTTTCAGCCATGAGAACGGAGAATGTGGCCGTCCAATACGCCAGCTTTATATTACACATCCTCACCTGTGTCATCGGGGTGCTGGGTAACGCCGCTGTTATCTATGTTTATGGTTTTATAATGAAAAAAAATAAGTCTAAAATCTGGTTTCTGAACCTGGCCGTAGCGGATTTCGTCTTCGTCCTGTGCCTGCCGCTGAATGCAGTGGCAATATTTACGAGCAACTGGCCTTTCGGGCCCCACGTGTGTAAACTGTATCACTTCCTTTCTACATGTAACATGTATGTCAGTATATTCACAATTACCGCCTTAACTATTGACCGGCTCCTGTCGGTGGCCAAACCCATCTGGCATCATAAGTTCTTCTCCCAGCGGTTCTCTTACTGGATCTGTGCCTTCATTTGGGTGTTAACGGTACTGGCCAGCCTTCCGACATTATTTTTTAGTGTTGAATACAAGACGGCTGAACACACGGAATGTAGACTGTTTGATATTGGACATATTAATAATGAGGTCAATAAGGACCAAACACTTGATGACTACAGTTACTATCTAGAAAATTCCTGGATTTATGACGAAAACCAAACAGAAATAACCAGTAACCAATCACTGAGCCCCGTTGATTGGTCAAACAATTTTTTCAGTGGATTATGGATGCCAGAGACAAACCTAACAGAACCGGATATTAACCAAACCTCAAGGGGACTTGATGGAAACACTACAGGGGTTTTGGTCTTGAGAAGGGAAATGTTTAACAATTCAGGTGGCCCATTTTTCATTCTTCCGGGAATTCCATTTGAAATTCCAAAATACTTTGTCACTGCAATTTTGAACCTCGATGTATGGAATAGAATGATGCATATAACAGAGAGTATTATCTTACCTCTTTTAGTCATCGGTTACATTATCCCTCTCTGCACAATCCTGATTTCCAATGTAATAATTATCTTCCGGGTTAGAAAATCCCAAAGACAAAAGTCTTCTAGACTGTATCAGATTACAGTGACAGTGGTGGTGGTCTACTTCCTAACGTGGACACCACTGGTTGTTGGGCAACTCACGTTACTGGCGTGTGCTCGAAGTATGGACTTTGACCTAATGAGAAAAGTCTATATGATTTTGCCTTTACTATACAGCATTGGCTATACTAATAGCTGCTTAAACCCTATTATATATGCGCTGGTTGGTAAACAGGTTAGGAGAGCACTTAGAGAATTTGTTAGCTCCTTGCAACAGAGCTTTTCCAGGAGTTCCCACAACAACCATTAAAGTTTCAAGCGGCTCAAAATAAAATATTGGACTTATTCATTAGATTCTGATAGTTTTCATGACAATACCATTGAAAAATATCTTGTTTCTGTTCTGTAGGCCTAAGACTTCTTGTGACTTATTGCGATTCATGTGAACTTCACAGCTGTACTTTGATGTATTACTGTAATAAACCTGCTTGCTTACCAGATAGTGGGTCATTGTCTACTTAACCTCAGAGAAAAACACTGAAGTGGGGGTAAGAAATAGTTTGTTGAACTCATATCCATTGTATGGAGCTGACCAATAAAGGTTATGATTTTTGCAATGGGTACCGGCACGTTGACTATAAAATAAAAACAACACCAAATCTGCAATATGGAATGGCTACAGTACACAATGTACTATAAATAATATTCATAAATAATATAACCTAAATAATATAATATAACATATATAAAACATAATCATCCAAAAGGCTGTCAGTCCACCATACTCTTAATTGATGCTAGCCAAGGACAGAACTAGAGGGCCATATGCACCCAAACCAATGGTGCCTCTAATTTTTCCAGAAGTCTTACGTTGTGCAACTTTTTTCCTGTTACAAACGTATCTGCACACTGAATGCTTGGGCAAATGAAATTGTTTCAAGATAACTCTGACACAACTTTTTCCTTATGGCTAAACTCATCACCCACAGAGTCCCTTCACCCCTTCCTTCACAGGGCTCCCTAACATCAAGTAATACTTAATTACATTAAGCAAAAGTACAAATCTCAGGGGTTCTGTGGAGCTTCTTGTACTGGGAGGCTGTTCCACAAATCCACCACCTTCTCGGTAAAGTAAATCTTTCTTATATTAAGACTTTATTACATTAGATTAACGTACACATCTCAGGGGAAGCATAATTAATATGCACATTACAATTAACCATTTCAGTGTCTGTGATGAAAGCTGTGGATTAATTTACCTATAGAGACAAGTAAGGATTACATTATAGTGTAGGGCATCCTCTACTGCAAGCACTATGTGTGTCCACTACACACCACTCTCCTTTCTCCTGATGTTTTTCTTGGCAGCAGCACACTATCTCAGATGCTGACCTCCCCTTTCTTGACTCCCTGTCAATATGTGCTCTGCATCTGTCCAGGGAGATCAGAGGAGACCAGAGAACGCTCTATTGAAAAGAAAATGTAATTTCAAGTTTTCCTCCAAAACCTGTGATGTGATGACCATAGAAAAATGTTATACTTTCACAAGACAGACATGGTTTACTGCAATTAATTTCATTTTACAGATATAGTTGTTGGAAAAATTATAGATTATAATAATAGTAATTAATGATAGTAATATATGACGAGGAGATGATATCATGGTAAAGCGTATTATAATTTCAGTTCTGCTCTTTGGCTACTCTATACCACTGTGCGTTATCTTATTTTCCAATGTAATAATTGTCTTGTATGCTAGAAAATCTCACACGGAGGAGAAACTCATCTGAATTATAATGACTAAGGTCTTGGTTTATTTCCTTACTTGGACACCATTAATTTTAGCGGAGATTGTCATGTTAGTAGCTGCTCGGAATGTGAAGCCTGACCTGATAGACCAAGTTTATACTATTTTGCCGATCCTTACAAGCTTTGCCTATAGTAACATCTGCCTTTAAACCCTATTTTATATATATGTGTTTGTTGGCAAACAGGTGAGAGAGGGACTCAAAAAGGTTATTAGGTACAGTTTCACGGACAGTTACCTAAGTGTGTCTCAACACCTCAGCAATCAGCGAGATATTTCGGTGTAGCCTGCCAAGTCTGACCAAATGGTTCATATTGACTCCCTGTCAATATGTGCTCTGCATCTGTTCAGAGAGATCAGAGGAGACCAGAAAACGTTCTATTGAACAGAAAATGTTGCAGTTTTCTTCCAAAACATGTGATGTGATGACCATAGAAAAAGGTTAGAATTTCACAAAACAGACATGGTTTACTGCAATTAATTTCATTTTACAGATACAGTCTTTGGAAAAATTATAGATTAGAATAATAGTAATTAATAATAGTAAAATATGGCGAGGAGATGAGCGCTGGACTAATGAAAGATACCTGTACGATTAAACAGCAAATGTATAAATCATTTAGCGTTTTGTAGAGCTTATAAAATTAATCATATAGGAGGATCAAACACTAAGCGGTACTGATGATTACAGTTACTTTCTAGAAGATTCCTGGATTTTTGACATAAACCAAGCAGAAATAACTAGTAACCACTGGTCACTGAGCCCTGTTGGCGGACCAACCTATTTTTTCAGTGGACTTTGAATGCCAGAGACAAACCTAACAGAACCGGATATTAACCAAACCTCAAGGGGACTTGATGGAAACACTACAGGGGTTTTGGACATGAAAAAGACAATGTTTGGCAGTCCTAGACGCCCACAAAATACCTTTCCGGAAATTCCATTTACATTAAACAAATACTTTCGCAATGAACTTTTGACTGACAAGAACCTTGATGTATGGAATAGATTTATGCACATAACAGAGAGTATTATCTTATCTCTCAGAAGTTAAAGGCCGTGCGGGCGACTCTATTGGTCGCCTGCAGGGGCCTCCTCAGGCATCGACCATTAACCCCTGCAATGCTGCCTAGATAAGGTAGGCTAGATGGGGAAGGGACCAGGGAGATTCGTAAACGAAGACGAACACAAAGATTCTTCGTGGCGTGTGTCTTTGTATACGTTTTGCCGCCGCCATGTTTGTATGTTCAGTATTCAGGCTGAACAACGAAAACGCATCCTTTGTGTACAAATGCACAAGTCTATTTATTATCATTATATGTGATTTATATCGAGCCAGTAGTTTACGTGGCTATAACAATGAAGGGAAAATATAAAATTATTTTGTAAATTATTATTTATTGATTTACATCATATTGCGAAGCAATGTAAACAGGTAAACGGTAAACAGGATTTAATACAGAAACAAAAGGAGTTTATAATCCACAAGATAACCATAATATGAACAAACACGAAACATAGTGGTGCATGGGGGAGAAGAAGGGCATCTTATGATCTTAGAGTCTGTTAGGAGGTTAAGGGGAATTGAGAAATAAGCCAAGGGAATGGTCGGTAAGGATGATTTGATGTGTTCGTCAATGAGAAAAGTGCTATTGAGTCTAGTGGAAAAATGGCTCCAGAGACCAGTGGGCTGGACAGGTTTTGAGCATGCCAGGACTCTTCTCTGCCACTTTGACCGTATCCCCTTCTAACATCCTACCTCCACGGTGGGAAAATCAGGAATGCCCTTGGAAGAGAATATAGATAGAAAACCTTCCTGTGACCGTGTCTCCTTTGGCTAAACTACATGTTGATCCCGGCTCGGATTAGCCATCTGGCACACCGGCCGTACAATGGCCGCCATTGACTTCCCTTTTATGCTGCTCCAGATGCATATCTGGTGTTGTAATGTGTGGCCAGCGGCTGGATATGCTCACCGGCTCATTAGGTGAGCTGAACTTATGCCATCAGGTGCCTGCTGGCCATCACTGCCAGTCCGACACTGTGTTCATAAATTAAAATTATGATTATGCGCAGAAGTCAATGGCCTGGAAATAGCTTAATATCCCAATGTAAATGTCACATCACTTAGTAAAGGGGCTACAGTAAGTGCTTATAGCAAAACCTAAGCATTAAAAATGAATAAACTCATCTTTCTTTTTTCTCTGTTAAGTGTCAATCTTCCCAAGTAATGCTTGTTAACTACAGGAAACGCTTATTAGATACAAGAATAAATGGCGATTTCTGAGTTATTCCATTAACCTCTCATCTCTAGGGATTTAATTCACACTAATTAATTGAGGTGAAAGCGGATAAGTAGGAGAACATCTTGAACCAGGACCTCAGATGGTAGAAGAATTTTGTAAGCTTTGGTACGACTTCTCAGACGCAAGAACATCGTCAGTAGCTTCAAAGACTTAGGTAAGAAATTTAGGATATGATACTAATTTGACATTTTCAGGATCTGTAATTAAGTCTTTATTTATACGATTCGAATTTGCTAAGTTGTCAAGCTGTCAATTTTCAATGGTGTAGTTTAATAAAATTAATTGTCCGGTGGAGAATTTTTAGAATGCCATTCATTATGATAATTAGTTACCTTTAATTGAATAAAATATATTTTAACTGTAGACTTAAAAGGTTTTCAGGGGACAGAATCAAAGCCCTGTAATCATTAGAAAATTTGTATCAGACAAAAATAAATAAAATGTAATTAAATTAAAAATAATATCTATATATATTCAATATACAACTACATTTCAGCTGAAAATACTATACACAGATAATATTATCTCAAACTTGTGTCTAGACATAAAAAATAAGGTTAATTGTTAAAGAGTGTTAAACATGATATTTTGGAGTAGTTAACTGGAATGGAGATAACTTTTATTTTTACGTAAATATACCGTATTTGCTCGATTATAAGATTCATGTAAACTATGTAAACTTTTTTTTTTAATAAAAGCTATGATTGAGAAAAAATATTTTGTTTTTAATTCCTTTTATTTTCCAACCTGCCCCCCACTTATGCACATCGGCCCCCAGGCTTGTCACTCTGCCCCAGAAATGCCTTATACCCCCTATATGCCACTGTGCCCCATGATATGCCTTTTGACCCCCTATGTGCCACTCTGCCTTCAGAATTGCCTTATACCCCTATATGCCACTCTGGCATTTAGGGGGTTAAAAGGCATATTATGGGGCAGAGTGGCATATAGGGAGGTATAAGGCATTTCAGGAGGCAGAGTGGTGTATAGAGGGTTAAAAGGCATTTCTGGAGGCAGAGTGGCATTAAGGGGGTTAAAAGGCATATCATAGAGCACTCTGCCTACAGAAATGCCTTATGCCCCCCATTTAACACCCCCCCCAAAAAAAAAAAAACTTACCGGTGCTTCTGCTGCAGCCGGAAGGAGGTGCGGTTAGCCGGTTCCCCGGCTGTCAGAGAGAATTCCCCAAGCGGCACCAGAAGATCTGCAGTTCAGGTAAGGTGGGGGAGTAAATGAATGAATATATGTGTGTGATAGCACGGATCCGTGTGTAGGGGGCACAGGGAGGGGGCACAGGGAGGCTGAAAGTGATGTGCATGTACTGGCTGCCTGAGCATGATAGGAGTACGATTGCTAACAATTGCTAGCAGCTAACATCAATCACACTCATATCATGCCCAGGCAGCCAGTGAAATAACGTTATGTTATATAGTCTTATACATGGGAGCGTCTTATACTTGGGGAAATACGGTATTAATAATAATATTAATCGAAATGTAGAATTGTATAGATGTTAGCTCCCTTTTAAAACTCCTTAAATAAAACCAGGATATGATTATATCCCAGGTGCCTCTAGACGCAGATTTCCCCAATGCTCAAAATAATTACATTGAATAGAAAGCATTTAGAAGAAACACAGAAGCAGGAACTATAAAAAAAATAAGAATGGAATGATTACATACTTTCCAAGTTTCCCTGTTTAGAAAGGCTAGTCCCTTTTTTCCTCCTCTGATGGCCCTCTTTTCTAGGAAAATGTTTGCTGGGTATGAGGGTTCTACAGCCATAAAAGTAACAATAATGTGTTTACAAACAAATCTGGAGACAAAATCCAGTAGGTCTCAGTAAAGCCCCACCCCCAGGTCACACCATAGCCACGCCCCCTAAAAGTGCCTCTCTTGTACTATTTTAATGTATGTGAACATGCTCTGAAATAGGTGGGTGGGGCTAAGTATAAACCACTCCCCTTTGTGATAGATCGGTCTCTATTTATAATTTTTTTCCTGTTCTTTCAGGTTTCAGCCATGAGAACGGAGAATGTGGCCGTCCAATACGCCAGCTTTATATTACACATCCTCACCTGTGTCATCGGGGTGCTGGGTAACGCCACTGTTATGTATGTATGTGGTTTTATAATGAAAAAAAATAAGTCTAAAATCTGGTTTCTGAACCTGGCCGTAGCAGATTTCGTCTTCGTCCTGTGCCTGCCGCTGAATGCCGTGGCAATATTTACGAGCAACTGGCCTTTCGGGCCCCACGTGTGTAAACTGTATCACTTCCTTTCTACATGTAACATGTATGTCAGTATATTCACAATTACCGCCTTAACTATCGACCGGCTCCTGTCGGTGGCCAAACCCATCTGGCATCATAAGTTCTTCTCCCAGCGGTTCTCTTACTGGATCTGTGCCTTCATTTGGGTGTTAACGGTACTGGCCAGCCTTCCGACATTATTTTTTAGTGTTGAATACAAGATGGCTGAACAAACGGAATGTAGACTGTTTGATATTGGACATATTAATAATGAGGTCAAAAAGGATGAAACACTTGATGACTACAGTTACTATCTAGAAAATTCCTGGATTTATGACGAAAACCAAACAGAAATAACCATTAACCAATCACTGAGCCCCGTTGATGGGTCAAACTATTTTTTCAGTGGACCGTGGATGCCAGAGACAAACCTAACAGAACCGGATATTAACCAAACTTCAAGGGGACTTGTTGTAAACACTACAGGGGTTTGGGGCTTGGGTGTCCTTTTTCCGGGAATTCCATTTGAAATTCCTAAATACTTTTTCCCTGCAATTTTGAACCTCCATGTATGGAATAGAATGATGCATATAACAGAGAGTATTATCTTACCTCTTTTAGTCATCGGTTACATTATCCCTCTCTGCACAATCCTGATTTCCAATGTAATAATTGTCTGTCGGGTTAGAAAATCCCAAAGACAAAAGTCTCCTAGACTGTATCAGATTACAGTGACAGTGGTGGTGGTCTACTTCCTAACGTGGACACCACTGGTTGTTGGGCAACTCACGTTACTGGCGTGTGCTCGAAGTATGGACTTTGACCTAATGAGAAAAGTCTATATGATTTTGCCTTTACTATACAGCATTGGCTATACTAATAGCTGCTTAAACCCTATTATATATGCGCTGGTTGGTAAACAGGTTAGGAGAGCACTTAGAGAATTTGTTAGCTCCGTACGACAGAGCTCTTCCAGGAGTTCCCACAACAACCATTAAAGTTTCAAGCGGCTCAAAATAAAATATTGGACTTATTCATTAGATTCTGATAGTTTTCATGACAATACCATTGAAAAATATCTTGTTTCTGTTCTGTAGGCCTAAGACTTATTGTGACTTTTTGTGATTCATGTGAATTTCACTGTGACAGGGCCAGGCTAGCTGGCTCATATGTCCGTGTAAAGTTTAGCCGGGTATATTTTATGTTGTGTTTATTGTGTAACCGGCCCAGAGACTGAATGTGGCTGCAGCTCTAGCCTTCAAAGGAACAATCAGGTAACCCGGCTGGGGCTCTTATTCGGCCAGCACAGCCCTGTTTGCCCAGACGGCACCCGCACTACATTGTATTCCTTAATCCCCTCACCTGATACATCCCCTGTATACTGTTGGGATTTGTGATGGGATGTGGGTGATGGGATTGGGGGTTGGGTTCGGTGCACATTGAATTAAGGATATATATAAATTCTGCATGTTTGAACTAAAAGAGTTCTTGTTTTACTACGAATGGTGGTCTGGCTGATCCGAGGATAGCTGAGTGCTATCCATATGAGGGACTGACTGGTGATTCGTCAGTCCTCAAACTGGGGTACTCAGCCTTGGGTACGGTGACCCTGTAACATTCACAGCTGTACTTGAATGTATTACTGTAATAAACCTGCTTGCTTACCAGATAGTGGGTCATTGTCTACTTAACCTCAGACACCAAATCTGCAATATGGAATGGCTACAGTACAAAATGTACTATAAATAATATTCATAAAGTAACAGAAATAATATAACCTAAATAATATAATATAACATATATAAAACATAATCATCCTAAAGGCTGTCAGTCCACCATACTCAGAAGGATGGCACTACCTATTAACCACAAGTGTAACTGACGCTAGCCAAGGACAGAACTAGAGGGCCGTATGCACCCAAACCAATGGTGCCTCTAATTTTTGCAGAAGTCTTACGTTGTGCAACTTTTTTCCTGTTATAAACGTATCTGCACACTGAATGCTTGCGCAAATGAAATTTAACATAACATAATAAAACATAACCATACAAAAGGCTGGGTCCAAATAAATTAAAGAAAACAGTATGGCACCATCAGTAAAACACCATACACAGCAGCACGGCACAACCTATTAACCGCAAGCTCATAACTGATGCTTGCCAACTATGGTGTCAATGCTCCCAAACCGGGCTTAGAGTCCCCGCATCTAAAATAACAACCCACCAAATTTTCAAAATATAAAAGAGGCCTCCCACGCTCCCAAATCTGTCACCCCCATGTTCCTCACGGGAAGGCAAATTGGTAACCACACCCTGACTTAAATATTCAAGCTCCACCCACCCTTCTGAATTGCTGGTGTCATCATTTATCTCCAGTATCCTTTTAATGGGTCAAGATTTTTTTTAAAAAATGTGAGAAAGGTCTTGGTGAACTGTAAAGCAAGGATTTTACACCCAATCTGGATTTCTGGGAATTACAGATATGATGTAAATTGCTACATTAAAATAATGCAAAAATAATTGCTTACTAAAAAAAATCACATGGTTTTCTTAGTTCTATTGTGTAAAATCTTGTTGTTAGATGTGGACGCACTGAGTAGATCTATCTACCAGATCAATGCATTTTCCAGTTCTAGAGTCTGTTGGATCTTCTTTGTTACAGGTGTGAAATACTAATGATAGAACCAGAAGATGATTTGAGGTGAAACAAAGGTGCATGTGATTAAAGTTCAAGAAAAAAAAGTAAGGTAACAGAATAATGAAAATCTAGAATGTACCAAAAGACAACTCTAACGCTTACAATGAGCCAAGCGGTTGGAGGGTATCAGGTGGAATTGAGCAGGGAGTGACCATGACCAGAAGAAAGAAGAAACTGACCCAAAAGACCCTGAGAAGCAGGGCTTTACTCCGAGACACTAGTTCTACTCCAAAAATTGCTCTATTCTATTTTTTTTTTATAAATGCATATACCAAAATCTACGCATAATATAACCTTCTAGCAGTGATATTATAAAAGTAAAAAATGTAAACACCCACAGAATGTAAAATTTTCAGTGACTCCACCAATCAATGAGGTTAAGTGATACCGGTCTCATTTAATGTAATAAAGACATTAGCGTTAATTAGAAGATAGATTAAATATTAAACAGCAATTACAGCCGATTTCCATTATGATCACAGAAGGAAAGAAGCATTTGTGACAGCAGATAAATAGGAGGGTCCCTTGATCGTACATTGTAGATCGTAAAATAATTTGCAGGTTTTCATTCTTAATTTTGCAGAGGAAGAACAGAGAGACTTCTCGAGACACAAGTAAGATATCTTCTCTATTAGAAACGATTAATGAGAGAGAGCTGTAGATTTGTGAGTGACGACCCAATCAGCAAGAAACTCATGAATGATTCCTTGTGACCAATTCTCAAGATGTAATACAAATTATTGAATTACGGAGGATTTTAGTTTTAGTTTTTTTACACGCTAAATAGAATACCACAGTGTTAAGATGAATATGTCCAACTGACTTTTATAGAATAGCTTTCCTCCTTAAATTACATTTATATATAAAATATGTATGAATTATATATGTTATATATTAATAATATATTGATATGAATAATATCCTTGTTATTATATTTTTAATTTGAATAAATATATAAAAGAGCTTTGATAATGTCTTTCTTTTTGAATATATTATGTTTCTTGCTTATTGTCCCAGAAGGAGATATTTGGTAATAACAGGCATATCTTTCAAGATAAATTTTATAGTCTTCTTTAGCTCTTCAGTATTGGTAATTTTTTTCTTATTGATAAATATAGTTTTGAGAAGTATAACCAACGGGATTATGACATCCTATCATGTTTGTTGTGTAGCGTATGTCAATGCATTGGGAGACCCTCGATATCTGTCAAATAATTGAAGATTTTTCCATTTTTTTAGGTTCCCATCATGGTTTTAAGTAACCTGGCCATCAAGTATACCAGCTTTGTGTTGTCTGTCATCTCCTGTGTCGTTGGGCTACTGGGTAACGCCGCCGTCATCTGTATCATTGGACTCATACTGAAGAAAAATAAATATAAAATCTGGTTTCTGAACTTGGCCGTTGCCGATTTTGTCTCTCTGCTGTGCCTGCCGCTAAGTGCCACCTCCGTGCTGACCGAGAGCTGGCCCTTCGGGCTTCACATGTGTAGAATACATAACTTCCTAGCTATTTGCCACAAGTATGGAAGTATTTTCACCATCACCGCCCTGACTGTTGACCGTGTCCTATCCGTGGCTAAACCAATATGGCATAAAAAGTTCTTTTCTAAAAGTTTTTGCTACCTGACCTGCGCTGTGATTTGGGCTATAACAATACTAGGTAGTCTTCCGGCGATATTCTTCAGCATCGGCGATGAAAACTTCTGCGGATTGTTTGATATTGAGGAAATCGGCAACGAAACCACTATTGGAACACATGTCAACCATGGAGAAGGGAGATATAATTTGACCGAAAGTAAATGGATTAATAGATCATCTCTACCAGTTGTAGGCCATGAACATTATGGAAGTATTCCAAACTCCAGTGAGACATTCGCATTATGGAAACAGTCGGTGTTCACAGTAGAGTGTATCACTGTAACTATTTTAGTGATTAGCTATTTTATCCCCCTCTGTGTAATTCTGATTTCCAACATAATAATTGTACGGAATGTTCAGAAATCCCCGAAAGTAAAATCTCCCAAACTGTACCGGATTACACTCACGGTGGTCTTAGTATATTTCCTAACTTGGACGCCACTCGTTGCTGATGAGATTATCATATTGGTGGCTGCTCGTCAGATGAATTTCAAGCTCATGAGCAAATGCTACAGTATTATGCCAGTCGTGTATAGCTTGGCCTATACAAATAGCTGCATAAACCCTATTATATATGTTTTGGTTGGCACGCAGGTCAAGACAGGACTGAAAACATTTATTAGCACAGGGAGGCTGAGATCTTCAGGAAGTTCTCAAACTACTCCGACTCCTCAACAATCAATTTGAACTAAAGGGAAGGTTGTAAATATAAGAGCAGTGGAGATGTCGGACCACATGGTCCATTTGAAGGCAATAAAAAATACATCGACTGAATAAGCGGCCATGCCCAATGTATAGTTCAATGACACCGACATGATGTAAATCATACAAGAAGATCCAACTGGATTAGAAATGGATGCTAAACTTCATATCTCCTCTGCATCGTCTCCCACATGGACACTCCAGTATGGATCCTATGCTTTACCTAGGCTCATTTAATACTATAGAACTTGAAGGCCCTTCTATTACTTTCCAAATAGTGGCCTCTGGTTATTTAGTAATAACCCTATTAGTTTCCGTAGACCTGTGTGATTATATACGTGTTTATTATCATTATATGTGATTTATAGCGTGCCTGTAGTTTACGTGGCTATAACAATAAAGGGAGAATATAAAATTATTTTGTAAATTATTATTTATTGATTTATATGGCACCATCATATTATGAAACAATGTACAAATGGTAAACAGGATATAACACAGAAACAAAAGGAGTTTAGAAACCAGAAGATAACCATAATATGAACAAACGTGAAACATGGCGGTGCATGGGGGAGAAGAAGGATGTCTTATGATCATGGAGTCTGTTAGGAGGTTAAGGGGAATTGAGAAAGAAGCCAAGGGACTGGTCGGTGTTTGTCAATGAGAAAAGGGTCCTTGAGTCTCGTGTAGAAATGGCTCCAGAGACACGAGGGCTGAACAGGTTTTGAGCATGCCAGGACTCATCTCTGCCACTTTGACCGAATCCCCTTCTGACATTCTCTAACACTATGGTGGAAAAATCACGAATGCCCTTGAAGGAAAATGAAGATAGTAAACCTTCCCGTGATCGTGCCTTCTTTGACTGAACTACACGGCTATACCGTCTCGGACTGGCACACCGGGCATAAGATGGCCGTCAGCGCCAAACATCTACCTTATATGCTGCTCCAGATGCATATCTGGTGTTATAATGTGCGGCCAGCAGCTGGATATGGCCAACCACTCATTAGGTGAGCTGAAATTATGCCATCCGGTGGCCGCTGGCCTTAAAGTGCCAGGCTCGCCTCATCACTGTGTGTTCACATGCTAAAATGATGGTTATGTGCAAACGTCAATGGCCTGGAAATGGCCTGTGTACAGCTTAATATCCCAACGTAAATGACACATCACTTAGTAAAGGGGCTACAGTAAGTGCTCATAGCAAAGACTAAGCATTAAAAATGAATAAACTCATCTTTCTTTTTTCTCTGTTAAGTGTCGATCTTCCCAAGTAATGCTTTTTAACTACAGGAAACGCTTATTAGATACAAGAGTAAATGGCGAATTCCGAGTTATTCCATTAACCTCTCATCTCTAGGGATATAATTAACACTAGTAATTGAGGTGAAAGCTGATAAGTAGGAGAACATCTTGAACCAGGACCTCAGATGGTAGAAGAATTTTGTAAGCTTTGGTACGACTTCTCAGACGCAAGAACATCGTCAGTAGCTTCAAAGACTTAGGTAAGAAATTTAGGATGTGATACTAATTTGATATTTTCAGGATTTGTAATTTAGTCTTTATTTATACGATTCGAATTTGCTAATTAGATTTCTCATGATTTGTGTTCTGCGCAGTTTGCCTTCTATGTAAGTTTTGTTGTTGAATAAATGGAATCAAGCTGTCAATTTTCAAGGGTGTAATTTAATAACATTAATTGTCTGGTGGAGAATTTTTAGAATCCCATTGATTATGATAATTAGTTACCTTTAATTGAATAATATATATATATATATATATATATATATATATATATATATATATTTATTTTACCTGTAGACTTTACAGGTTTTCAGGGGACAGAAAATAAAGCCCTGTCCCCTGAAAATTGGGACATCTGGTTGCACTAATCTGTAATCCTATATTCTATAGTAATCATTACAAAATTTGTATCAGACAAAAATTAATAAATTAAATTAAAAATAATATATATTCAGATTAAAATACTATACACAGATAATACGGTATTATCTCACACTTGTGTCTAGACATAGAAAAATAAGGTTTATTGTTAAAGAGTGTTGAACATGATATTTTGGAGTAATTTACTGGAATGGAGAACTTTTATTTTTATATAGTGGAAATATAATATTTCATTGTATATTTGCATAAAGTGGTTAAATGTGAGCATTTCACTTTTTGTCATCAATCATCATTCCCTGGTACATTTGGATGATAATAGAGGATTTCTGTGCTCTCTCTGATGCTTTCCGGATCTTAATTTTACATTTCTCCATCTCAGTTTCATCCTCCCTGGAGTCAAGGAGCCGCAGTTTATAATATGGACTAGCGTGTTTCTGAGTTATAAAACCAGTACACTGCATGTCCAGTACTGTGCTGCGGAGATTCGGATTTAGGATTTGTAAATTAATACATATTGAGCACATACCCTCCATCATTCCAGGTGCCCAAATTGGGGTTTGGAAGTCTGACAAGGCCTGATCCAGCACTTAAATCGGACAAGACATGGTAAACGGTAGACTTGTGCATTCGTATTCGGGCGGGCATGAAAACGAACACAAAGGGTGCGTTTTTGTTGTTCAGCTCAAATACCGAAGAAACGAACATGGCGGCGGCAAAACATATACGAGGACGAAGACACACAACACGAAGAATCTTCGTGTTCGTCTTTGTTTAATCTCCCTGGTCCCTTCCCTATCTAGCAGCATTGCAGGGGTTAACGGGAGCGGAGATACGTAGGTTCCCCGTCAGGCGTTAAAGGGCTGTGAGAGCCACTCTATTGGTCGCCGGCAGGGGCCTCCTCTGGCATCAACCAGATTTTTTTCCTCACGCGCTGCTCTGCAGGACCGAGATCTCTCTCTATTTCTAATATTTTTTCCCGTTCTTTCAGGTTTCAGCCATGAGAACGGAGAATGTGTCCGTCCAATACGCCAGCTTTATATTACACATCCTCACCTGTGTCATCGGGGTGCTGGGTAACGCCGCTGTTATCTATGTTAATGGTTTTATAATGAAAAAAAATAAGTCTAAAATCTGGTTTCTGAACCTGGCCGTAGCAGATTTCGTCTTCGTCCTTTGCCTGCCGCTGAATGCCGTGGCAATATTTACGAGCAACTGGCCTTTCGGGCCCCACGTGTGTAAACTGTATCACTTCCTTTCTATATGTAACATGTATGTCAGTATATTCACAATTACCGCCTTAACTATCGACCGGCTCCTGTCGGTGGCCAAACCCATCTGGCATCATAAGTTCTTCTCCCAGCGGTTCTCTTACTGGATCTGTGCCTCCATTTGGGTGTTAACGGTACTGGCCAGCCTTCCGGCATTATTTTTTAGTGTTGAATACAAGACAGCTGAACACACGGAATGTAGACTGTTTGATATTGGACATATTAATAATGAGGTCAATAAGGATCAGACACTTGATGACTACAGTAAGTTTCTTGAAAATTCCTGGATTTTTTACGTAAACCAAACAGAAATAACCAGTAACCAATCACTGAGCCCCGTTGATGGGCCAAACGATTTTTTCAGTGGATTATGGATGCCAGAGACAAACCTAACAGAACCGGATATTAACCAAACCTCAAGGGGACTTGATGGAAACACTACAGGGGTTTGGGGCTTGAACAGGACAATGTTTGACGATCCAGGCGGCCCATTTTTTAGCTTTCCGGCAATTACATTTGAAATCCCAGAATGCTTTGGCAATGACTGTTTTACTGACGTGACCCTCGATGTATGGAATAGAATGATGCATATAACAGAGAGTATTATCTTACCTCTCTTAGTCATCGGTTACATTATCCCTCTCTGCACAATCCTGATTTCCAATGTAATAATTATCTTGCAGGTTAGAAAATCTCAAAGAGAAAAGTCTTCTAGACTGTATCAGATTACAGTGACGGTGGTGGTGGTCTACTTCCTAACGTGGACACCACTGGTTGTAGGGCAACTCATGTTACTGGCGTGTGGTCGAAGTATGGAGTTTGACCTAATGAAAAAAGTCTATATGATTATGCCTTTACTTTTCAGCATTGCCTATACTAATAGCTGCTTAAACCCTATTATATATGTGCTGGTTGGCAAACAGGTTAGGAAAGAACTTATAGAATTTGTTAGTTCCGTACGACAGAGCTCTTCCAGGAGTTCCTACAACAACCCAAGCAGTAAAGTTTCAAGCGGCTCAAAATAAAATATTGGACTTATTCGTGAGATTCTGATAGTTTTCGAGATATTACCATTGAAAAATATTATGTTGCTGTTCTGGATCTTCCTGAAGGCCTGACGTTATTGTTATTGTTATTGTTATTTATGACAACTATGTATTACCATGTATCATATTGTAATAAAACTGCTTGCTTACCAGATGGTGGGTCATTCTCCACTTGCCCCAGAGAAATACATTCAAAAGGGGCTAAGAAATAGTTTGTGGAACCCATCAGTGGGACTTAACAGAAGTCATTATGAATGATAAAACTGTCCATAAATCTTCACACACAGCAGTATCCTTTTCGTTATCTATATATAGTTAGGTAATGACTAATTGTAGGACATTCTGGTGACTCTTGTGTAGGGCTGCAACAACTAATCGATAAAATTGATAATAATCGATGATGAAAATCGTTGCCAACGAATTTCATTATCGATTAGTTGAATCGATTATTATCGATTATAAAATGAGGGTTTTTTCAGAGCAAACGCTCTGAAAAATACCCCTCATTATATAATCCGTTTAGTCTGACTCACCGTCTCACAGCAGCAGCTCCTACTTACCAGTCCCTCCCTGTAATCACTGTGACAACTGGCCCTGCCCCTTCCTTCTCAAAGAAGGCAAGAACCACATGGCTGTGACACTCATCTAACTGTAAGTATAAAATTAATATTTGGGCTACTGAAAGTTAGGGGAGGTGGGGGTTAATTTAGGGGCAGTTATGGTTAATGGGTTGTTTAGGGTTAATTTAGGGGCAGTTATGGTTAATGGGGTGTTTAGGGGCATTTATGGTTAATTAGGGGCAGCTATGGTTAATGGGGTGTTTAGGGTTAATTTAGGAGCAGCTGCGGTTAATGGGGTGTTTGGGGTTAATTTGAGGCAGTTGTGGTTAATGGTGTGTTTAGGGTTAATTTAGGGGCTGTTGTGGTTGACAGGGTCTTTAGGGTTAATTTAGGGGATGCTGTGGTTAATGGGGTGTTTAGGGTTAATTTAGGGGCAATTATGGTTAATGGGGTGTTTAGGGTTAATTTAGGGGCAATTATGGTTAATGGGGTGTTTAGGGTTAATTTAGGGGCAATTATGGTTAATGGGGTGTTTAGGGTTAATTTAGGGGCAATTATGGTTAATGGGGTGTTTAGGGTTAATTTAGGGTAGTTGTTTTGATGGGGTATTTAGAGTTAATTTAGGGGTAGTTATGGTTAATGGGGTGTTTAGGGTTAATTTAATGATGAGGACTGAGGGTTAATTTAATAAAGTTAACTTAAGGTGCAGTTAGAGATAAAGGGGGGCAGACTAAAGGGAATCTAAATCCTGGGGGCAGTGAAGATTAACCCAGTGCTTATTTATAAAAGTATGGTGTCAGTGTGCTCTGAACGGGTCTGTGACTCTATGAGGGGACTATGAGATATCTGGGGTGTATAAGGCATATCTGGGGAGGACGGAGTGACATATCTGGGGGTATAAGGCATATACATTATATAAGGCATATGTGGGGAGGGCAGCGTGGCATGTCTGGGAGGCAGCGTGGCATGTCTGGGGAGGATGGAGTGGTGTATCAGGGGGTATAAGGCGTATCAGGCACAGTGGTATATGTGGGAGGCAGCATGGAGTGGCATATGTGGAAGGCAGCGTGGCATATGTGGGAGGCAGCGTGGCATGTCTGGGAGGCAGCATGGAGTGGCATATGTGGGAGGCAGCGTGGCATGTCTGGGAGGCAGCGTGGAGTGGCATATGTGGGAGGCAGCGTGGCATTTGTGGGAGGCAGCGTGGCATGTCTGGGAGGCAGCGTGGCATGTCTGGGAGGCAGCTTGGCAAGCCTGGGCTCAAATGTGCATAAATTGGGGGGGCTGGTTGGGAAATAAAGACAAGAAATGCATTTTATCAAAGTTTTTTTTATTCTGCGTTTGTATTTAACATCGTTTGTTTATTAAATTATTTTAAATAAATGAAAAATTTACATTCATTTTTTTATCCGATTAATCGATTAATCGACAAAATAATCGGCCAACTAATCGATTATGAAAATAATCGTTAGTTGCAGCCCTACTCTTGTGTACATGCCCAACCATTTCAACCAGCACTTGTTATGGTGGCTGCCTATGCTGGTAATTAGTTCATTAACCTTTGTTTCCATGGACCTTGGCATATCAGACTTTGGGTGGAGAACATAACCCATTTATATCATTTATTCGTAAGGCAAGACCAGATATCTTATATCTTTTCCTGAACCATAACCCAATAAAAATACAAGAACATCTTTTAGCATTGAGATATTTCACCCCTTACGTTTATTCTATTAAACCTTCCTTCGGTTGCATTTAGTTCCCGAGTGAACCTACTTAGCGCCATATGTCCCTCATCTTTTAGAGGTTATCATTCTGGCTTTCTAATCAACCATCTAATCATGGTCACTGACTCTACTTAACAATGCCAAATGCTCTCCAACGCTTTAACCCCTTAATGACAAAGCCCGTATGCTTATAATATGCGTTTTTAACTAGTGTTTGTGGGGTGGGCGCTGATTCCCTGCTTTGTTGTATTTCCATTTTCCTTGCTTAGTTATACACACAAATACTTCAACATACACATTCGCTCAGATGCTCTCCCTTAGATCCACTTGGGGTCTGTGCCTCCTAAAGTTTAATTTTAGAAATATTTATCCCTTTTTAGTCCCTAAAAAGGTAAAGGGGAGTTATAGGGCACCCTAGAATCCAGATTAATTTATTTACCCCAACCAACCATGCTGGGGGGATGGACAATCATTGACTCACATTGTTTAATAGGAGGTCCCAGGGACCGTTGTTTCTTTTATTTAATATTTATTTAACTTTTTTTCTTAGGTGAATGCGTATTGCGAAGAATGGGGATATTATGAGTATTAGACGAGGGCATGTCAATTCTTGAACTTGCATACGTCATCTGAATTGAGCCTGGGTTAAAGTCGCAGGCCCTCGCACACAGCCATCATTATTGCGCAGACATACAACCTCCATTGAGTCTGGTCAGTGGGTTTTTCGTGAATAGTCCGCTCCTCAGTGAATTGATCCAACTGTGACCACAGGGCAGGTAATAATCACCATTAGAACGTCCTCCCCCAATTCGAAGAACTTGGTTCCTGTGCACATGGCCTGCTTTTATGACTGTGTTTGTAATGGCGGACAGAGGAACCAAGATGGTGGCTGCACTTCAGAAGTTGGTTAACATTCTGATCTAAATTGGCAGAGGTGCGGTGACAGAGATGTGAACACACATGATGCTATACACATGCCCATGGAGACCAGAGAAGTGATCAGGACAACCGGATGGGTTAACCAAATAACGTCCACCATGTGGGCCAAGAGGAAACCTGAGTGGTTATGTATGTGCACGTTACATAAAAGGCAGAAAATCCCCAAATTATGGCATTTTACAATTTTATTTGATAACATAACAACAATCCCAACATGTTAACGTGTTAAGGATCCATAAATGCAGCATTGAACGCTCTCTTCTAAACGCTCCTGCAAAAAAGAGAGAGAAAGTAAGTAAAATACACCTTTAGAAACAGTAATATTTTTTTTCCTTTTTTTTTTTTCCTAAAACATTCAAAAAAAATAAGCAAGTTTAAAACAAGGAAAGCATTTAGGAGAATGTTGACTGTATTTAGTTTTATATATATAAAAGTAATTCATTATTAATACATAGAGTAAAATATACATTTGTTAAAAATGATAATTTCTCAAAAGATTTTGACTTCGTGGATGATAAAATAATACGGAAAGAAAAGTTCGTTTACCTCATTAATATGTACAGGTAGTACGTGAAAATTGTTGGCTGTTGACGGATGACTAAAAAAAAAAGAAAACATTAACAAGAACGTTAGTAAAGACATTTTATTTCCAAGATAAAAGCATCGTAAACATTATTTATCTGCCGCTCTATCATCTCTCTGCCTTACTGAATATATCATGGGAATAACGATTAAAAAGACCAATTATGCTCATTTTTGCCGGTGTGCAGGGCAGATTAATTGGATTGAATTCTTTTGGTATAAAATGGTTACTTTAGTATTTTGTCACTTTACCTTATACAGGTATTGGAAGATAAGCTGGTGCCCGGCTCGTTACACCTGATTATTTTACCTTTTCTATAACAATTAGTTACTAACTTTTCTATATTAGACACTCACCGTCCTCGAGAACTTCGGTCAATTCTTCTTTCTGCAAGAAAAGAGACATTTAGCAAAAAAAAAAAGATCTCCGGTTTATGGTTTCCACTCAACCAACACGATGTCCCCCAAGATCCTTATCATGATGTATCTTACCATGACCTTCAGGTGTTCTTTACGTCTTCGTATTTTATTGACATATTCTTCACTGTGATAATAATAAAAAAAACACCTCTGTTTAGATATTTCTGAAATAGCCAAATGTTGCTATAAAATACACCTAATTTAATAAGTTTCTTAAATATTTCAATATCTACTTACAATTCTTCTGGGGATTTGAAATCTGAGGAATAAAAACAGATACAATAATCAGAAGGGTGAGAAAGATCCTAATACTTTTACAAATAAAATATCCGACTTTTATTAGCCTTTATTGTTGTCATTAAACTTTGGGAAGTTTTAACAATGGAATTAAAATTAACTGCAATAGAAGAATAAGGGGACCTAATACTAGGCTTACAGTCATACTATATATAAATATATTATATTATATATATTGCACCTCTGTGGATTCCATAATGTATATAGGGGCACTTACTGTGACTTTCTGTCACCTAAAGGGTTATGTAGGAGTGATGATTCAAAGAAAGTATACTTACATGTTTTAATATTTTTTGTCTTAATCTGTGAAAAAAGCAATGAGGAATTGTGAGAAAGCAAATTATTAAAAACAAATATACAGGAAACACGTTATTAGTTACGTCGATGACATTCAAGATAGAAAGGATAACTGTTACACAGAATATGATAATTATATACGGTATTGTATGGACGTCTCATTTCGGCGAGGTCTCTGCCATTAGCAGTCGCTGAAGCCCCTTTGCCGGTGACGGCCCGTTACATATAAAGGATAGGAGCCGGTTGGATGGAAGCGGACCGTTAGTCGCTGGATCAATAACCCCGATCACAGACGCAGATCATTATTAATACTTTAATATAAAATATACTGACAGTTACCTGAATATATTCACGAGCCTGCAGAGAAAAGAGAAAAAAACATATTGATGTCAATAATTCTTACCCTTATCACATTGTTTCCACCATAAGTGAGTCCCACCT
Source organism: Spea bombifrons (assembly GCF_027358695.1). Taxonomy (NCBI): domain Eukaryota; kingdom Metazoa; phylum Chordata; class Amphibia; order Anura; family Pelobatidae; genus Spea; species Spea bombifrons. The sequence goes on along the minus strand of NC_071099.1, from coordinate 26,926,521 downwards.
AAACCCCCCCGATGCATCTCAAGTTATTGGATCCAGCCCTTTCCTGGGGCAGAGGCCCGAACAGTTTATTTATTACCCTGTTGTGATCAGATGTACTATATGGCCGATGTACTGCCCCCATGGATCCGTTTTGGACTGTAAAAGGCTTAAATTCACTTACCATTCCACGCAAACTTCTTAAAATAAAAGTTTCCGCCATTTTCGAAATCTGTAAATAATGAGATCCAATTAGACTTTTAAACAATCACATGAAAGATTCCCCATAAAATCCCAGTAAACATCTATTGAATGTTTCCCTCACTTAGTCCTTATTTTTACATTGACATCATTTACAATGTTTCATTGTTACATCATGACCTCTTTTTTAATTAATCTTAAATTACAACGGGCTTTGACATCAAGCTGTCTCTAAAACCAGTGCTGCCGTATGTAAAATACCCAATTCTGCCATTTTAAACACAACTTCATATACGTGTAATATCCTATTAAATATCCTATGCTGGTAAAGAGGTTTATTAACCCTTGTTTCCATGGTCATTTGGGTATCGGACATTGGGTCAACAACGATCATCTTATACCTTTCCCTGAAACCCAACCCAATATAAATTCAATTAAGACATTTAGCATAGAAATTTGTTTCAAATATGTCCTAAGCCTGAAACATGTTCTACTAAATGTTTCTCCCTTTTCTCAAATAAACCTATTTAGCTCTGTATGTTGCCCAACTTTCTGGCTTTTATGTTTTATTATAAGTGGCTACTGATTGCTCTACTTTTACCAGTTTGATGGCTTCATCCACTTACCAAATATCCAGAGGCTGCCAATCTTCACAGTCACCGGAGTCAAAGTGAGAAACTAACCGAAGAGCCTTTAGAACCTGACAGTGATGACATCACAGTGCTCAGCCTTGACATCGTTGTTTTCTAGTAACGGTGGCATCCCTCTACTTCTCCACTAGCTAGCATCATTGAATCCCTTTATGTATTTAAATGTTTCTATCACATCCTCTCTTATTTGTCTCCTCTAGGCTATTTATATTGAGATCCCCAAAAACATGATGTTTGTGTCGTGGCACTTGCCTGTCCTGGGTTTTGATTCTCAGGACTGCCATGACAGAGCATCCCCAAACATGACATCTAAAACAAATCATTGAAACAAATCAACACACATGATATCATCTGTGCAAATTATTGACAATCCACATTAAAATATTGTTTGGAACAAAAAGTGTTACATATCAGTAACTATGTAACAAAGTTTGAGAAAGGGTCCCATCACTCTTACACCTAATGGAACGTTAGTTTACCTTTTATACAGAGCTCTCCATGATCTATATTTTGGTAAATATACGTATGTCAATATCGTCAATTCCAGACCCACAACAAAATGGAGGAAATCCAAATTTCATCCAAATTTCGCGGCCTCTTCTACTCTCTCTGAACGTCTCCCCACCTTCTCTGCCAAGCCCTTCTGCTTCTGTGTCTCGCATTTTCTTTTTCATCTCCTTGTTCTTCTCCCATTTCTCTCTTCTTTTTTCGCCTGCATCTCCACGGACATAACCTCAGTTATGTCCATGTGTCAGCCTAGGGCCAAACATTATCGTTCTTTGGACCATCTTCCAGAGATTTTGAAAGGAAGAATATCCATGAAGGTTGTTCTAGACACCTCATTGAATCCTACTCCAGAAATCGATTCCACACTTATCGCCTATATATTATGAAACCATTAAAAAAAACCATGACAACGTGTCAATTCCGAGGTTTTTTTTAATTACACAATGTTTGAAATGTAATAAGGTCATGAGAAAATAAGTTGAATAGCCTAACACATTGGACATTTCTAGATTCATTCCTCCCTACACTGATCTTTTATAAAGTCCACAGGTCCTTGTAGAAGGAAGAAGATCCCTTGGTTTATGTAGGTTTATAAATAATGTGAAAACAATACTATGATAGGATATTCCATATGCGGCGGTGGTGTTGTCTTCTGAGATGTTCTTCTGAGATGTTATGAGGAATGTTAATGATAAAGGACTTCTGATGCCCAGATATTCTTATAAACCAATTAAAAAACTGTCTATCTACTATTTAACATGGACATAGGATACCGCTAGATACCTCTAGATTGTAAGCTCCTTTGAGCAGGGCCATCCTCACTGTTGTTTCCATAAATTAAATGTGTATGGTATTTACTACCTGTCATGTCCTGTCTACCCATTGTACAGAACAACAAATAATAATAATAATAATTCCTGTCACTTTACCAGAACTGCATATGACATGTCTGTGATTTTATTCTTATTTATGCATTGTCTGCATGATAATATATAAATATATACATATATATAAATATATACATATATATATACATATAAATGCAATATTTCAACATAAAAACAAGGGGTTTAAACAATAATCACATTATTATTATTAACATAACAGATAGCCAAGTGACTTGTCCACTTTTAATATGTTCCCTAGTTGTATTCTTTTGGCTTTTTTTTAAAAATAAATATTCTAGTCTCGATTAATTGCAACCATTCTACATCCGGCCAGCAGATGGCGCCGTGACCCTCAGCTGCTTCTTCGCCTCGCAGCCGCCTCTATCCCTCCACTTCCGCCTTCGTTGCTGGTATAAAGCGTGTTGTGGATCTCCTGTGTACGTTTTCAGGTCGTTCCCCGCACCTGGTTCTGTTTGTGTCTGGCATTTTTTTTTGTTCTTTTCTGTAAAAAAAAAAAAAGGCGACGTTTCTGTCCTTCCGAACAGCACTTTATTGTTTATTTATGCCATTGATACTCTTAGGTATATTAGCATTATGTCTTTTGGTTACCAAGAGCTAAGGCACTGTGCCATTGGCACTCATGGGGTTAATACGTATCATTCCATGTACATTATTTCATTTAAGTCAGTGACTTACACGTTTGCAGATATTTTCCTGCTTTGCGTTAATTAATATGCAGGCATATAGGGTTGTGCATGGCTAACAGCATTTTATGCTCTTTCAATCTAAATAAAACATCCAGGCTTGTGTCATTGGCGATGTAATGCCCTCTCTCAGCAGCTATTGCCTGGAGTTTCAGCGGTGTTTGTAAAAGCACTGCATACTATCGTAAATTATTGATTTTAAATAAGTTAATCATTTTAACCAAAATGACATTAACAAACATCAAATTTCAATAATTCGTTTATAATAAGGGTATAGTATTTTACCCATTTTTTATATACATAACCCTGTGCTTCAAAATAAAAAATATTATCAAGTAGGTTTAAAAGTTATATATATATATATGTGTGTGTGTATGTATGTATGTATATATATATATATATATATATATATATATATATATATATATAGTACAGTGTGTACATACATAAGATTCATGCTTAAAAAATAAAATATAATCAAATATTTACAACCAGTTGTGTATTCTGAAAAAAGGAATGGATAATTGAAACCCATCATTACTCCCCCAAAAAATATAATCCTATAAAATAACTTGGGGTGAAACATTTACATTGACGTATGCAAAATTATATGCGGATGTCCTAATTAAAGATTTTGTTCCATTTTAGTTAATTAGGGGCTCTAGCATGTATGGAAAATAAGCTTTGGCAGATACATTTTTTTTTTAATGGCAACAACGTATCGGGGTCGGCTTTTGTGTCGCTTGGGATTTTAAATATGGAAAAATGTTTAATAATTTGCCTTCTAGGCAGGGTAGGATGCACCTAATGCTGCGTTAGTTATAAGAGTCTTAAATATGACATTTAATATTATTATTTTTCTCATTCGTTCTTCCCTGCACAGAGTCATGGAAGCTTTGAAAATGTTCAGGCTTTTCCGGAAGGCTATGCTTCGGCTGCCCCGAAGACGTGTTTCTTCCAACAGCACAACTGCAATGAAAGCCGTAAACCGAAAAGAAGAATTCTCCTCGAGGCTGGCTGCAGGACCCAACCTAAAAGAGTTTTTAGCTAAGAACACCCCTCCTGCTGAAACTTCTCCCCATGTTGAGGAGGATCCCCCTCCATATATCACATCTAGTGCTTCACTGTCTGTGAACAACAAAGGTGTGTGTCTGATGCTGGTTGCTTGAGGACTATGCCTTCTGCTGGTCAAATAAGCTCATTTTCTGAATATACCAATGTGGTTCTGTGCGTTCTTTTTCCTGTTATCCCCTTACCTTTAATATGTACGCTGTCACTAATTTTTAAAAGGACGGTTTGTCCCTGAGAGTCCCACTAAATAAAAACTAAAGTGAGTAACTTAACATGAATTCTCAAAGAAAAATGAAGCACTGATGTGAGGCAGATGCTCCAGTTGCAATAGAGACACCATGAAAATGTAAAGGGACCATGCAGCTATCATGTGTATTAGAGGACATAGGACACAGTTTATTAAGAATATCTAATTTCATTTAAAACCTTTTTTTTTTCTTTTCCTTTCTTGAAGTATATCCTGAATCGGAACCGTCATTTTACACTTGCTCATGAATCTCTCCCCTGCTCTGGCAGCCTGTAGTATCATATTTATGTATTTTAGTGTATTTGGAGACCTATGGCTGTCAGATGAATGTTAATGACACAGAAATTGCCTGGTCAGTCTTACAGAAAAGCGGCTATGTTAGAACTTACTCAGCAGGAGAGGTGAGTGGTGCTTCAGTTAATGCAATTCTCAATGCATTCTCATATTCTAAGACTATTATGTAGGAGTGACTGTTCTTTTGAAGGACTTTATAATATTTAATTCTTATCTACTTGTGCTTTTTCCTTTTTTTAAGGCTGATGTGATCCTGCTTGTCACTTGCTCTGTGAGGTAACTTATAACTGCTTTTTGGTGTCATAGGTATGGGCTGCGATCTCCTCTTTTTCTATCTGGACCAGGGGGCTGGATAGGGATCTAGGGGAGCAGTAGCTGGTGGTCTTGTGGCAAGTAGCAAAAACATTTCTGCCTTCCATAGGACAGACCTTTGTTTCTTTTTTTCTCCGTTGTGTTTCATCAATGACAGTGGGCACTGAGACGTACACCTGTGAAACAATCTCTGAAAACCTTAGGAGCTGGACAACTTAACACAACGTCCAATATTCAGAAATGTAGTAAAATAATGATTTTCCTTTCTTTTTAATCTGAAAGTTAATTTTTTTTTAAACGTCAGGGAAAAAGCTGAACAGACTGTCTGGAACCGGCTCCAGCAGCTCTGTGCTCTAAAGAGAAAACGCTGCAGGTCGAAAGGTCCAATGAAGATAGGAATTTTAGGTAAAGTGTTCCATGTTTGATTGTTTACATGTTTTAAGCATGGAACACCGTCTTTACAGTCAGGGATTCAGGCATAGTTGCTGTAATTTGCCTAGCCTGTATTCATTTTGATCCCTTGATCTCTAGGATGCATGGCGGAGCGGTTAAAAGAGGAGATCCTACAGAAGGAGAAGCTGGTAGACATTTTGGCTGGCCCTGATGCTTACAGGGATCTCCCTCGTCTTCTCGCGGTGGCAGAAACTGGGCAGCAGGCAGCTAATGTACTTCTTTCTTTTGACGAGACGTACGCCGACATTATGCCTATACAAACCTCTGCAAATAACATCTCTGCTTTTGTGTGAGTTCATTCTGAATATTTGAGTTCCAGCTCCCCTCACCTGTCTCCATGTTAGTTTGAATATTCAGTGTCTGCCTGCAAATCTGTGGTGTGTTGAAATTGGTATAAAGGTGAATTTAATGGATGACAGTCAAGCATGTTATCAGATCACCCTACAAAGAGAGAGAGAGAGAGAGAGAGACAAAAAAAGTATAGAAGAAATCCTAAAATGGAATTGGAATGAAATTAAAATGGAATGAATTAATCTACTTAGTTCACAAACCATTCCATGTTTTCTTGCCCATAGTTCCATCATGCGTGGTTGTGACAACATGTGTTCTTACTGTATTGTACCTTTTACCCGCGGACGGGAGAGGAGCCGGCCAGTTCATTCCATCCTGCAGGAGGTCCAAATGCTGTCTGATCAGGTTAAACGATTGTCTTTGTCTGATTCCATCTTGTTTTAAGGCATATAGGATGTTATCACATCTTGTGTGTGAAAACACAGCTGTTCGGCTTCACAAATTTCCCATGCATTTTGATTAACATATAAAACAGCGTGTATAGAGCCATGTTAATCCAGATTTTCGGGAACTTTAAGTCCCTCTGTGTTTTGCTGGAGGCTGCCATCTCCAGAGGATCCAGATATGGCAACCAAGTGTTATTCCTCAAGGGCAGTCATCCTTGTGACTTGGATGAGCAGTGGTGGCGTTAAACTCACCTTTTACTCCATTTTAGCCCTTTGTATATTTATGGGTTGGTTAATAAATTTAAGGGACTTTTGTTATGTAAAACCTAGACGCAAATCTCCTTTTTTTCTTATTTGGGGGTCTATTCTCAATACACGCAGGGCATTAAAGAAGTGACTTTACTGGGACAGAATGTTAACAGCTACCTGGACAGCTCTTCGGTCCCATTCAGCGCTCCAGCAGCCTCTAAACTAAGCCGCGGCTTCAGCACAATCTACCGACCGAAAAAAGGAGGACTGCGCTTTGTTGATCTCCTGGATCAAGTCTCAAGAATCAATCCAGAGATGAGGATACGTTTTACTTCTCCACATCCAAAAGATTTCCCTGATGAGGTACAGCATTTCATAGCCAACACCCTTTTAGGAGCGTAAAGGGAAAAGGAATTACCCAATCAAGCCTTGTGAATACAGCTCTTATAAATAGATCCTTTGGCTATCTGTGATGAAATGCATTAAATTATTTTCAAGACAATATTACAGCCAGGATGCTCACGAGGAATAACATTTTTAATGTTTCTTTTAGATTATTGTACATGTACTTGGGCTATACCAATGCAGTTAGAATGCAAGTTGTTCATCAATAAGTGACTTCAGTGTATTAAAAACTACTATTGACTTGCATGTTTTTTTGAGGAATGACTTATTTTACAGGTGTTACAGTTAATTTGTGATCGAAAGAATATTTGCAAACAAATTCACATCCCAGCACAGAGTGGAAGTAATAGTGTTTTACAGACAATGCGTAGAGGGTGAGTGCTTCTAACTTCCTTTTCTAGACATTTTCCACAAAATCCCTAAATATCTCCTAGCTAATCTCCCAGCCCCCCCCCCCCCCACAAGTCACTGCCTCTAGCCTATCTTAAGTCTTCTGTATGATAGCAGGGGTTTATACGAGAATCCACAGGATCGCGCCAGGATTTAAAGGTCCGCAAGAGCGACTCTATTGGTCACCGGCAGGGGGCTCGCCTGGCATCAACCAATGAAAAGCAGCTGCCCTCTCCCATTCACACTAAAGAATGGGAAGGGGCAGCTGCTCTTACGGACATTGTAGGCTAGAAAACCGTCGGAGAATGACGTTTTTCCCTTCCCGAAGATGAATGCGAAGACTTCATGCTTTTAAATAGAATCATTTTATACAAATTTCATGTATGTTCTAAGCTGTGAGTAAACATTTTTCATTTAAAGATACACCAGGGAAGCTTACCTGGATCTGATACAGAACATTCGGCAATGTATACCTGGTAAGTAGCTTGTTTACTTTAGCACAGAGTCACTTAAAACTTTGGTGCCTTGTGTACAAGCTTGTGTCAGAAGACATGTTTTATTTGCAGGTATTCTCACCTATAATTATTGGTGTTTTCCTAAAATGATTTTATAGAATGTTTTGTAATGCTGCATTACAAAGGCCTACAGGGTATTTATTGTTACACTTGTTTCTATGGCAGGCGTTAGTCTCAGCAGTGATTTTATTGCGGGTTTTTGCCAGGAATCAGAGAAAGATCACCAGCAGACCTTGTCCCTGTTACGCGAAGTCTCATACAACACGGCTTTTCTGTTTGCGTACAGTATGAGAAAGGTATATTAGATAAGCTTTTGTGACTACAGTTTGTTTGTATGGAAACAAAATAAGTTACTATTTTTTATTTTTATTTTTTTTTTTACTAGAAAACAAATGCATATCATAGACTGGTGGATGACGTTCCTCCAGAAGTGAAGAAAAGAAGACTTGAAGAGCTCATTTCGGTCTTTAGGGAGGAAGCCACCAGGGTGAACCAGAGAGCTGTAGGCAGCACGCAGCTTGTGCTCGTTGAAGGAGTAAGCTCACCATTGACTTTTAATTGGCATGCATAGAATTAGCGTACTAAAATTAATGGGAAGTTTGCAATAAAGACTTCAGCACTGTGTTTATACTACAGCCTTGCTTTTTAATATTGGGAATTGTATGAGTTTTTTGCGTGTGGGACGTACATGGACGATTCTGTGATTTATACGCAAAGCATGTATTTGAGTCCCAACCGGATTTGCTGCCAACTGACCTGCTCGTCGTGCCTGAACTAATCCTTTGTTTTGTAGCCCAGTAAACGGTCGCCGACAGAGCTCTGCGGGAGGAATGATGGAAACATAAAAGTGATTTTCACCGACACACAAGCAGCCGGAGCCTCTTCCGAACAGAATGGAATCCGAGTCCAGCCCGGGGATTACGTCTTGGTCAAGGTTAATAGCTAACACAGAGATCTTGTGCAGTGTATTAGTTATTTTCATTGTGGTGACATTGTTAATCCACTACAAAGTCATATTTAATATATATTTGAACATATGTTTGTATGAATAGGATAGTGACAGGGATGGGCGGCGTAAAACATACACATACTTTCACAAATAAAGCAATCTGTAACCTGTAGATTGGAGGGAGGTGGATAGTGAGATGAGGGTCGTGTGTCATGCCTTCTGTTTTTTAAGAAAAAGTAATTTTGTATATTCTTCTAGATCACCTCTTCGAGCTCGCAGACCATGCGGGGACAGTTGGTTGGGGTCACCACTCTTCAGGAGTCTCCCGCTTGTTGTGAAGTCTAAGAAAACTGAGATCTGCTCATTAAATTGGGAGCAGGCGAGGTAAAACATTTCAGCTCCTGTATGCTCTTGTTACTAGCCACGGAGTCTCCTTCTGAATCTCCCATCTCCGGTCCCAAAAGCATGTCTCTGTCAAAAGCCAAATTGAAGGGTTCACCTTTGACTGAAGATTCCAGTTAACCTACAAGAAATCTCCCCGAAATAACTATGTATTATACAGAAACACCTCACCTTTTTCTGCTGTGGAATGTCATGTAGCATAGTTAGGTTGGTGCGTTTTATTAAAAATGAGCTCACTGCAAATGTATGATTTCAGAAGACATATCATGTGTTACCCATTGTGGACTCCTCTATAGAGTGCGACCCGGAAGCTATGCCCGTGTATGTTATATTACCAATACGTTCAGCTCTAGTTTACAGCCCAGAAGCTCTACCAATGGGAACGTCTTTATTACAGATGTGCCAATATGGAATGCTTAGCCAGTGGAATGTTATATGACAAATGGGCCTAAACAGACTGATCTGTGATAGATTGTATGACCCGGAAGCACAAACAGTGGACTGTTGGGCTGTCATGTGCTCGGTGTATAAGGCTACTCTCAGGTTCAATAAAATTATTTATTTTTATTTGTCTGTATCGTGCAACCACAACAATGTAAATGTAAATCAAAGATGTAAGAAAACATAGTGAAAAGTCTGATTGAATAAATGATTTGAGAAAAAAGTGTCTTCTGCTTCTGTGAGATCAAGATTTTAAATAAGTATCAGCAGATCAATTCCAGTGACAAAAAACTAATGCTACTGGCAATTTCATAGGATGTGGGGATACTTGGGATGAGTGACAGAATCCTCAACAAACTTCAGGTTTTGATACCACATGTATAATTGTTTTTTATCATTGACGGTTCTGATGGGCTCCCCCTAAATCTTTTGGCTTAGGGAAACTAGAAATTTAGAACCCATCTGGCTACTTTCTAAATTAACGTTACAAAGTCACACCGTGAAAGTGACGCTTCACATGAATGCTCTCATCTTGCAAAAAAGTGAAAAATGACGGATATATGTTAAGGCTAATGTAAATTAGCCTGTAGTTGTGGGAGGGGCTATGGGTACTTAACCATCGCCTCTCCTGCTCTAAATTACGTTTCAGCGTCTGACGTTGTGGACGCTGTACGGAAGGTGATTCCCACGTGCATCGCGGCACTTCGGTTTGTTCCAGCGGCAGTTTTTTCTCCCAGCGGCGGTTTTTGTCTCGGCGGCGGTTTTGTCTCGGCGGCGGTTTTCGTTCCCGGCGGCGGTTTTCGTGCCCGGCGGCGTTCGGTCCCGGCGGCGCTTCAGTCCCGGCGGCGTTTCGGTCCCGGCGGCGGTTCCTCTCAGCAATCCGGCGGTGTTTCTGCCAGGCGGTTAGGAAGCTGTCAGTCCTAGCAGGTTCCGTCGTTCCTGTTAACATCAGAAGCCCTCCTTCGGTTCAGGTCGTATGTTTCTATCGTTTTCTTCTCTTCGTTGCTGCCCTCTGCTGACCGATTGTCAGACTAATATTGCTATTTTTTCCATTACCAACTTACACTACGAGTCTGGTCTATTGCATATTACGGTCACACACCGCCATCTACTGGTGGTTTTTCAATTTAATTTGGTGCTGTTTGTAAGGCATAATCAGTTCTCTCTACAAATTAAGCAGTACCTTTTACTGGGAGTTCCTTTTGTTGTATTCAGTTTCGGTTGTGATTTTACATCTTTTCAATCGCAGTATCATTACACTCACCTTCGTAATATAATTTTGGGGATGTGGAATACTCTTTTGGATGTCGTTCTTTCCTGCATACTTATAACTGGGAATGTACCGGTTATCGATATCGCATTCACATTTTAGGGGCTTACTACTCGGTTTACGCGATCTGCATACATAACTACGTGTTAACCCCCTCTTTTCTTCCTAACAACAGGGAGGGATTTAAACCTCCTACTCGACATACGGTACTTACCTCACCTACGAATACGTGTTCCTTTCGGTTCTCCTATCTGGACCCTCACTTCAGCGTTTTGTTGTGAGTCCAATTCTATTGTGGTAGCTCCCTCTTGTTGCTTTTAATCAGTCTGATTCATGGTCTCACGGCATGGAGCGCTTTTCTGGTGGTTTTAGGGTTAATTCATTGTATCACTGTCCGGAGGGTACTTGGGCTTAGGCAGGCGAGTGGGCTACTTCAGATGATCCTGCGGGGGGTTTTTGTACTGCTCGCAATGTCCCAGCTTGTCATTGTGTTATTGGGTGTGTTCTCACTATGTTCATTTCTGTATACAGCAGGTTATGTTTCTGGAGGGTTCAGGCCAGGGTAACGTATGGTTATACGCTGGTAACATGTTATATTTAGACCATGTTCACGCAGTCATGTGGTCGTGTTTATGCATTTTACCTGCTGTAGGTGCTCAAGTTCGTTCGGCGTTAAATTGGTGGCCTAGACATTTCCCAATCTCAGGCCAGTTTTCGGTTGTCGAAGCTTGGATTCCCCGGCGAATTCATAGGATAAGGTAACTGGTTTGGGGACCCTATCCGGGGTAGTATGTTTCAGCAAAGTAGTTAGGAGGCATTAGAGAGTCTCGTTTCGACATCGGTTAGGCAGCCTGCCTCATGTACGTTAGCTATTGGCCCACCCCTCCCACCCCGAGGCAATTTCCCCTCCTCGCTTGGAGGTTACGTCACTCGAGCTAGTAATCCGTGCCTCACTGGTAGTTAGCTAGGCCGCCCCCTACGTTTCATCCCGCTCTAGCGCAGAGCTCGTTTAGCTAGTGGTTAGTTAGTTAGGTGCTTGGGTGTAGGGGTTCTAATAAGGCTCCTTCTCCTTATGTTCTTAGTATGTCGTTCCAATCCGACCAAGAGGACAGGCCCTCCATGCCTTGCTCACCTGCGCCAGGGTCAGACGTCGCCACCCCCCCTTCGCTCCGGGCATGGACAATTCCAAGATTAACGGCCGAATTAACTAGGAGAGGCATTCCGTTTTCGGCCTCCGCTAGGAAAGCGGAACTTTTCCGCTTACTATTTCCATCTCCCCAGTCTCCTGCTACTAGGTCCAGTCCGCGACAGTCCACTTCCGTGGACCTGGCCCAAATGAGAGATATGCTTACCTCACTGGTAGCATCGGTCTCGTCATTACATGAGAGACTAACCAATCTAGAAAACCAGCCGGCGGCTACCATCCCGCACCTCCTTCCCCCCGTTCAGGTCCTGCCTAGCCCGGGACCACCCCTCGCGGGGCCCGCAGGGTCAGGTATGTCATCGGGCATTTCTCCTACAATTTCCCCTGCTCACTTTATCCAGGGTAATCTGAGGAAGGATATCCTGGAAGGGAAAGACGTTAACCTGGTCTCCCTTCTCCTAAGTTCCCATGACCTGGCGGAAAATAAAGCCTTCTCCTGTGGCGACATTTCTGTGGTGCTAAAAGCAAAAGACCCCAGGCTGGCCAAAAAGTTATCTATCCCAGAATTTGTCCTGGCCTTTAGCATGTATAGGGATGTCCTGTGTTCAGCCTTCCCGTCCAGAAGGGAGGAGCTGGATCAATATTTATATAAAGTGGTAGAATTGGGCTATAAGTATGGGGGTAGTGCGTTTTACGATTACCACAGGTCATTTTCCGCCAAAGCAGCTGCAGCTCTTGCCCAATTTAACTATGCGACTGACTGGAGTAGAGTAGACACGGAATTGTTTTGTAGGCATTTCGCAGGCCTCAAAACTCCGGCGTGTCAGCATTGCCAGTCCACAGCACATGCAGCTAACCTTTGTCCGGTTATTGACAACCCCCCTTCCACCAGCTCGGCTGCTTTGTCCGCCCCTTTTCGTCCTAGTCAACTACTTGCCAAACCCCATGATAAGTTTGGTAGACCGATCTCATTTCTAGGCAGATCACAGATCTGCAACAATTTCAATGCTAACGGTTGCCATTTTAGTCAGTGCAAGCTTCTCCACATATGCATTAAATGTCATAGGGCCCACCCCCAGACCATGTGTCCGGGGACCTTGTTCCCTAAGCAATGACTATCCCCGATTAATGTAGAGGGCCTTTTGGGTAAGTTACAGGTCCACCCCTCCCCAGATTTGGTAAACTTTCTGGTCCAAGGTTTGGCTTTTGGTTTTCATACGGGTGTAGTAGCCATGCCCCAGGAGTCTTGGGAATGCCCGAACCTCAGGTCAGCCTTATCGGACCCGGATGCGGTGGATTTACTACTATCCCAAGAACTAGCAAAAGGTTTCATCATAGGCCCCTTTCATTCCCCTCCCTTTCCGGTTTGGAGGGTTAGCCCTCTGGGTATTGCGATTAGCAAGTTCTCCAATAAAAAGAGACTCATTATGGATTTGTCTGCCCCTTATTCCTCGGCGTGCCCTAGCATTAATTCCCTCATTCCGGCTGAGGAGTTCTCGTTAAAATACGCCTCCGTCGACAACGCCATTCAGGCCATAGTCAACGCAGGGAAGGGCGCTTGGTTATCCAAGGCGGATATTACGGATGCTTTCAAACTATTACCGATTCATCCTGATTTGTGGCATCTTCATGGGATTAAATGGAGGGGGGTTTACTATTTTGCTACCAGATTAGTTTTTGGTTCCAGAAGTAGCCCTAAGCTTTTTGACACCTTAGCTGAGACGTTGACTTGGCTCCTCCTGAATGTTTCCCGGTGCCCGGTAGTGATCCACTACTTGGATGATTTCTTGTTGGTGGAGGCCCCCAACGCTTCCCCGTGCAGTCTACGGAAGCTATTAGAATTGTTTGATGAACTCCACGTCCCGGTAGCCCAACATAAATCGGCAGGTCCGGTTACCACTTTGGAATTCCTGGGGATAGTGCTAGATTCCAATAAGATGGAGGCCAGTCTGCCTATCATAAAACTTCAGAGAATTCAGGATATAATCCAGAGTTTCATGAGATCTGAAACCTGTTCCAAACTGCAATTGCAATCCCTTCTAGGCCATCTTAATTTTGCAATGCGAATTATTCCCCAAGGCAGGTCTTTCATTTCCCATCTCCTGTCTCTGCTGTCGGAGTCCCATGCGTCCGAGGAGGCAGTGGTCATAGATCAGTCCGCTAGGTCTGACTTGCGTATGTGGGCCAGGTTTCTGAAGACATGGAACGGACGTTCCATGTTTATTTCCCGACCCAGTCTGTCTTCCCCTATGGTTTTTACGGATGCTACACCATCCCTTGGGTTTTCGGCTATTTTCCAGGATCTGTGGTTAGCAGAAAGGTGGCCGTCACAGATGCTGGAGATTCCCCGCTTTCACAATACCTCGGCCCTATTCGAAATTTATCCTATTGTGGTTGCAGCGACAGTATGGGGCAACAGGTGGACAGGTGATACAGTCACCTTTTTTACTGATAACATGGCCACAGTGGAGATCGTAAATAAGGGCAGGTCGTCATCATCTCACATTATGGGATTGATGCGTAAACTCACGTGGCTATCATTATATCATAAATTTTTTATTAAATGTTCACATGTACCGGGAGACCAGAATATAGCAGCTGACGCATTATCTCGTTTCAATTTCCAGAGGTTTTTCGAGGTCCTACCCTCAGCGGCAGCAGCACCGACGTCTGCGCCGCTTTTCGACGAACTCGTTCTAGTATAGAGATGCATCTGAACACAGCTCGCCAGATTATCTCAAGAGCATTGTCAAAAAAAAATACCAGAAAGGCATACGATAGAGCTTGGTCCCTATTTTGCAGATTTGTGGCAGCATCGGCCCCCATGGACACATATTCAGTTGCCACCCTCCTGGCCTTTGCAGCATACTGTCATTCGAGCTTAAACCTCTCATATGGTTCAATTAAGCTTTATTTAACAGGAGTACAGCATCACATTTCTTTAATCTTTCCGAACAATCCCTCACTGATCGCTTCACACCCGGTCAAGACATTACTGAGAGGTCTGAACAAAACCAAGCCAGTTAAAACCCCCAGTCGTTTGCCGATTGATGGGGAAGTTTTCAAAGCTTTGATAAACTGTCTAGATTCACACCCATTTTCTCCAGCCACTTGTGTTGTGCTGAAAGCCGCCATGTTTCTAGCTTTTTATGGTTTTATGCGCCCTGGGGAACTGGCCACAACACCTTATGCGACATCGTTTCTGAAGGTCTCGGATTTGCGTCCGGTTGCTGATTATTTTGTTCTATCCCTCGGGCATACAAAAACCAATCAGTCCGGGCCGAGTACTCAAATCACGTTCTTTCCAACTAATTCTGCTTGGTGCCCAGTTGCAGTCCTGGGTGCCCTTTTGGTGTTTTTGTCTGGGAAACCGGGTAACAGTCCTCTTTTGCCCTTTCCCAGGGAGCCATTGTCATCTGTTACATTTGTCAGATATGTGAGGTTACTACTGGCAAGGGTGGGCCTCAATCCGCTTGCATATTCGGGGCACTCTTTTCGAATCGGGGCAGCCTCAGCAGCATCTAAGAACAAGGTGCCAGCCCATGTGATTAAAAAGCTAGGCAGGTGGAACTCCTCCTGTTTCTCTCTGTATATTCCTCAACCTACGGCAGAGATGCGTAATGCCTTCGCGTCTCTAGTTCTATAAGCTTGTTATGGTTTTCATGTTATGTTTTGTTTAGCAATAAAGTTATGATTTTCTAACTTTGTGTCTTCTTCTTTTGCCCTCTATAGGCCTACCTGGTACGTCGGTCATGGCACACCTCAGACCGAATAGACCCTCTCTTGGTCTTTGCGTCTCCAGTTCACTAATCATATTCGGTTGCCCCTAACACAAATGTTAAGGCTAATGTAAATTAGCCTGTAGTTGTGGGAGGGGCTATGGGTACTTAACCATCGCCTCTCCTGCTCTAAATTACGTTTCAGCGTCTGACGTTGCCCACCCTTACCCCCCCTCGCTATTCATTTCCTTCCTTTTATTTCCTCTTTTTCTCCTCTATCCTTTCTTTCATCTCTTTTACAGGGTGGCCCTCTATAGGCCTACCTGGTACGTCGGTCATGGCACACCTCAGACCGAATAGACCCTCTCTTGGTCTTTGCGTCTCCAGTTCACTAATCATATTCGGTTGCCCCTAACACAACTCATAATGCAATGTCAAAAGATGTCCTCCGTACGCTCATTTAGGGTACATATACGTTTGTGCTTTCTGGAAACTCAAGATGTATCCTTCAGTGGATTTAAAATTTCTGGCAATTTCCTACATGGAATATTTGCCTTCAAAGTTTCTCTGTTCGGGCCAATGTTTGTACAGTTAATTAAAAAAGGAATACCAAATTAGAGGAAGTTTATGTAGCTTGGAAGGAGTCGTTGCCACAATATTGTCAAACCAGTTGAATTGGTTTACTTGTACATCAGAACGGGTGCATTCATTGATTGCTCTCTGTTCTCATGGAAGGCTCGGCGTTCTCGACCAGAGTTACTACAGAAGAAATTTAGAATTTTATCTACCGGAATAGGCAACAGAAACATAGTTTGGAACGGATGAGCGAAACCCAAAGCCTCGCTCTGCGGAGAGGTGTACATGGATTTGTCTTCCTCTCTGTGTGACTCTGTTCTAGATCGATGGATATATGATGAAGTTCCTTTAAACTTTTTGCCATGTCCTTGATAAATCTTAGCAACCCATCTTAGCAATTCTCTCAAAAATTATCTCTCTGAATCAAAGCCACGAATGTAAGAAGCACAGAAATGTATTATCTGATAAACTACTGTAATTAAATCGATCAAACGTGAAGAAGATGTGCTGATTACTCGCTCACCATTAAGGAACACTATTAGATCTTACCTGGTTGATAGGAAGGAGATTTGGAAAGAATTGCAGGTAGTACCCGACACTGAGTGAGGGGGAGCAACTGACTAAACCCCGCACATTAAGTAGAACAGGGTCTGGCAGATTTACGGGGGTCCTCGCGGATCCCTGTCAAAGAAGTGCCATGGAACTGACGACTCAGGAGCAGAAGCCAGCGGCACAGGTAGGCTGAGGGGTCTGGTCTATCGGAAGCGTGGCCACAGACAGCCAAATAAGTGCCGTGAAACAGATGAGTTTAAATAGTTAAGAATCGTTGGAATGACTTCAAACATTAGGTGTGCACACCGTATTTGACATTGTATTATGAAGCCTTGGTTAGAATGATTATCCGTGCTGTAGTTTAATAGTTTATTGTTTGTTTTGGCATTACTTATGAAAATTACATAAGATCCAGTTCGTTGCAATATGTCTGCAAGGTCCTGTCCTAAATCGTCATTTCTGAAGGTTCCAGTCCAATAATATTGATTATTAATTAGACCATGGGCAGCCTTATCGCAATGTTATTTGCTATGCGATTTGTCAAATAACGTTAATGTTTTCTTTACTTGGATGACTCTGTCAAGCTGAGTTGTCGATGCCCTTAAACCTGGCTTTGATAAAATGAAGTGGAAAACTAAAAAATATCTCTGAGTTATAATCCACTTCTTTAGTGGACGCGCCGCTGTATTGCCCTCAGCTCCCGTTAGGGCAAAATGACAACGCTTTCGGTGATGTCCTCTCCGTCGATTGGGGGATCGGGCTGAGGACATCATCACAAGCGCCTCCAAGGAGGTACGGATGAACATAGAAGAGGAACGAGCCGGGAACAAAATCCATTGTCCAAAAACAGATGGGCCAACGGATTCCTGCGGGAACAGGGCCCTTCATTCCTCTTGTATCTGTATGTCAATTGCTGTATTGTACTTGCCGTTATCTGTAAAATGTTCAGCTTGCACAGCGCTGCGGAATCTGCTGGCGCTTTATAATAATAGGGTTTACTCGCTAAAGAGAGTGTTTTAACGCCCTCGTTTCGCTATTCATTATAAACATTACGGCTGAGGTGGCCCTTTATAATATTTTACTTAAATGGGTAAGGAGAAGCAAGAAATCCCATGGATTTAACTATATATTATACAGCATCAGTCGAGCTTCATTTTATTAACTGTATTAAGTGGTAAAATGGCAGAATTGGGAACGTGACAGATCCTCTTTTGAAACATGTTTTTTTTTATCTACACCTGAAAGTCTTTATAACATAGAGACGGACATATGCAGGCAACTAGAAAGTTGCATAAAGTTTTTTTTTTTGCTGACACCTGACTTTTTGAACTATTTCGTACCGATCTATCTGGATACGTTTCCAGCCCCCAGACTCTTTCTTATCACGTAAGAATCGTTGTAAAGCTTTTAAAAAAAAAACAAAAAAAAAAACCCAGAGAAGTCCATAAAACAATTATAACAACTTCTACGAAGCTTGTCATGGACGTCGGACGCTTTGCTAACCCCTGTTTTTAAGAGAGAGTCCTAACTTATTTTCAGCTCAATGGCTCAATGTGTATTCCAAACCAACGTACACAAAAACAGTGACACATTTTTGTCTTGCAATATAATCATTTATTCTGAAAGATACACGTTGTGTAGATGGTAGTTCCCATCTGCGGGATTGTGTGTATCCGTTTTATGCTAAAGCTAATTAAGTTGCTTGTTCATTTTCATTGGGGTAAAATCTTGCGCCCAGCAGAAGCAGCGGTATTTGATTGAGAGCTTCCAAAGATCCTTAAGCATGGCAAAGGAAGTGGCCCTGAAAAGAAGAAAGAGAAATTTATGTTCGAATTCCTTAAGCATTGGGGGGGCCTATGGACGCTCCAGTGTATTAAGCCGGGTGAACATCCTGAACTAAAATTCTTATGGCACCCTTAAGGATGTGTTGAAAGGGTCCAGGTGTTAGATCAGTCTCGATGCCAGGCTACTCAATAAAAGCTTCAAACATGGACACAAGAGGTCTATGTCTACATGAGCCTTCTAAATGTAAAAGATATAACGTGTGTGGGGGCAACAAAGTGGCTTCTTGCTTGCGGTGTTGTTTGGTTGAAGACTAATCCTGCTAAGAGTTTTAACCCTTAACAAATGGCTGTATTATCAGCAGGGGGGGGGAGCACATGCCGGTGGTCTTTGTCGGCGTGTATCGCGTCAAGTCTTACTGCAACATCAGGAGGTAACGGAATTTGAAAAAGGATTTCAGTCGGTTTCCTTTTTCTACCTATTCATGGTTTTAATCGCACTTGTGATGGCTTCGTAAGCAACAAGTAGAACTTACATCCTCTGGTACGAATTCTGGCTTTGGCGCTGGCTGCGGGAGACCAATTGGTGCTGGCCAAGGAAACAAAAGTTCAAGGTCACCTGAAATGAAAGACATGAAATTAGTAAGCGATCTCCCGTAATGATATTTAAAAAAAATGTTTGCTTACAGGAATGACTTTTTCATGGACATTTGTGGAGCGATTCTCCTGTAATCATCACAGTAACACTTTGCACCACAATTGATGTTTATATAGCAATCCTAACGGTCCCTCCAGATTGAATTTTGTAATTGTTTTGGAGATAAATTTACCACCAGGAATGAGATATTTGTGGCTGGCGCTTGAACAACTTGCGTTAATGAATTCTCTGTCCAGAACTTCTCTCCTCTCTGCTGTCCCAAACCTTATAACCTCGCAACCAACCATCATCGATCAGGAACTTATCAATAGGGGAGAAAATAAGGCACCAATATTTACTTTCTATCACCCCAATAATAATAAAAATATTTCCCAAGCAGTAACTATGTTTCTGTTTCGCCAGCCATTTCTATCACTTGCATTGCAATGTTTAGGTCATCAAAAGATTGCAAGCTCCTAAGATCAGGACCCTCGTCTCCTTCTGTACCAGCACGTTTAACGACTGTTAATGATTTTTTAATTGTCTTATTTACTTTCAATGTACCCTCTTGTAACAGTGCTATGGCATATGCTGCCGCTATATATATAAACGTAATGAAATGATCCGCGCAGTACTTTCATAAACAATGGTGGGTAGAAAAGTGAGGTGTTCCTACGCGCTAATTATTACAGCTCTCACTAACCCATTCAATTACAGGCAAGACAAGATCCATACCTTTTACATACTATCTGAATTTGTATCAGTGGGCTATTCTGTATGGAAGTCATTTTTTTTAATAATAAGATATACTCACAGTTCGCTTGCAGAAGGAGGTCCAGAAGAAAGAGATCAAGTAAAGCATCCAAAACTGTCTTAAGCTGTGCCTAATGAATAGAAAGCGGGTTAATATATTAGAGGACTGATGTGCAGTATTACAGTATAATCAGAGATATATAATGGACAAAAGTATTGGGACGCATGCCAATAGGTGTATAAAATCAAGCCCATAGGCAGCCATCTCTATGGACAGACGTTGGCAGTAGAATGGGTCGCACTGAAGAGCACAGTGTTGTCATAGTATGCCACCTTTGGCAGAAGTCAGTTTCTGCCCTGCTAGATTTGCCCCGGTCCACTGTAAGTGCTATTATTGTGAAGTGGAAATGTCTAGTGGCGACAGCTCAGCCACAAACCACTAGACCGCGCACACTCACAGAGCCGGTCTGCCGAGTGTTGAAGAGCATTGTGCGTAAAAATGATCTGTAAGCATCTTTTGCTACAAAGATCCAAACTGCCTCTGGAGGCAACGTGAGCACAAGTGCTCGGGAGCTTCATGAAATGGGCCTCCACGGCCGAGCAGCTGCACGCAAGCTCAAAACCAAGCGTCGTCTGGAGTGGGCTCTGAAACAGTGTTAATAGGCTGTTTGGAGTGATGAATCAGAGGTTAACCGGGAGAACGCGAGCTAATGGAATGCATAGTGCCTACTACAAACGCTGGTGGAGCCCTGACCTCAACCCCATCGAACACCTTGGGGATGAAGTGGAAGCTCTACTGGATGAATGGGCAACAAGTCCCACAAAAACTCTCCAAAATCATGTGGAAAGCCTTCCCAGAAGAGTGGAAGCTGTTATAGCCCCAAAGGGGGACCAACTACATATTATGTCTATGTTTTTAGAATGTGATGTCATCAGAGCTCTTGTTGGTGTGATGGTCAGGTGTCCCAATACTTTTGTCCATATATATAGCCTATTTTGAGTTTAAACCCTTATTAATAATCTTCTATAGGGGACAATCCTGAAGTAAACACTGCCATGTAGCCATATGAAAGATTAGGAGTCACATTAAAACTTTTTGTTGTTTAATCCGATTATAATAGTTTTAATTTAGGTGGTGGAAAAGAGCTGAAATATGCTTTTCCTGTGGGGGCATTAAATCAAAGGCTACTCATAGAGTTCTGGTAATAAAGTGCCACCCTCTGGGTCAAACCCAATGCCAAAAAAGGACACTTATACTGAATCTAGATTGTCTGGCACAGACTTTGGATGAATACGTACATTATCACAGCCACAGGACGCATGAGGAGGGGACGCTGTCACCGTGGGTGGCTCCCTGAGAGTAAAGAATAGAAGTCAGATTATTAAAGAGAAACATAAAAGCTACATTTGTAGAAAAAAAAAATCATTAAAACATTATCTACCATCTCCACAGACAGAGATGATCTTTTTAAGTCATACTTGGTAAACAGACCATGTTTATTGTTTAATAAGTAAGTCTTTGGTGTTATTACGGACGGTGCCGACCTAGGACCTCGACCGAGTGTCTTCCGCCACAAATCTCTCTCACTTGTTACATGTAGTGGCTGCCTCGTGAAACGTGAGATCAAATCACGTACATCCTTTTGCCTCGTCTCTCTTTGTCAGTACAGAAAAGTTGATGCATTCAGACTAGGTTCATAACGCTCTTTGTCCAAGTGCCACTGAGACATCCCTTTAAAGACACCTAGCAATTGTTATACTTACACAAAGGAATCAATTTTACATCCGACGTATCCACCAGTTACATTAACGTTAGCCTTCACTTTCGCACCCTGTAATACAAAACATTATAGTCTAGACATCGAAGTAACTCTATGTTCAATCATAATTTCCTATTATCATGTTTAGTTTTCTTTTTATAATATTTTATATGTAATAGTCCATCATTTAGTATGACTAATATATTTAAAATATATATATTTTTTGCAATTTTACACAGGATAGACCCTGTGGGGTCTCAGCTATCATTGGAATAGGCATTCAGGCCCTGGTTAGGTATACAGTCGGCGTGCCATGAACGTTGTTCTATCTGGTCCAACGCCGGGGTAACTCCATGTGCTCATAAAGAAAATGCTTAAGACGTAGTATTATGTCCTGTTGGTCATGTGGGCCACTTCTTTTAGGATGTAAACCTTATCGTCTTTATGGGATTAAGATAGAGAGTAGGCAAGCAGCATTTATGTAAGGGTAACTAGTTATGACACAAAGAAATACATATGTTTTTATTGATTTTGTTTATAATAATTGTTTGAGTACTCACAACAGCTGCATTAGCAATGACTCCAAGCTTTGAAGAGGTTACATTCGCCTCCAAATCCAACGCAATATGGCTTCCAGCTTTATTAACCAGAAACTTGGGTGGAGATTTTGGCCGCACCCCAATGTGTAATGATTCTAAATCAGCACCCTACAGAAAACAGAAAGTGCTGTTAATTTTCCAACTATTAAAAAATAACACAGGCAGCATTTGCATAACAATTTAAGTCAATAATACACATTTTTTTATCCAATAATTATATTACATTTAGAGGAATCGAGACAATTTCAATGCATAATTTGGGTAAATAACATCCATATCCTGTTCTCTGTCTCAGCGCTTCATTTCGGCCCCTTTTTATCTGATATAAATTGTATTTTTTATATATATTTCTTTTCATTGACCCAACAGAACACGATATTATGTTACATAAATACATTATGGCTTTCATTAAAGCATTGTATGTGAATTAAATTTACTTACCGCAAAGAAGCCATTGAAATGGCTCTTGCTGATAGGACGCTGTGGAACAAAAAAACAAAATATTATAAAAAGAAGTTGATTTTGGTAATAAGATAAAGCAGATATTGTTTTTTTTGCTAATTTGCTTGGGCTGTCTAGCCTCGCTTCCTCCTGCCAGAGGTATCAGGTCAAGCAAGTCAATAAGATTATTTTGAACATGAATCTAAAGCTTACACAACTCTTCGGTTATACTTACTTTTAAGTTCCAGTTTAACAAATTAAGTATGCTGCTAACCATGCCTTGGGGACAACAAAATGAAACTTTGCGTCCAGGAGCTAACGGAACAGCGGGGCACGTGTCCTCAAAAGCCAGGTCGACGTTCTTCACCATGTCTTTAACCTTTGAGTAAAAAAATCACAAATGTTATATCTAAAAAAAATAAATTACAAAATATCGTTGAAAGGAGAATTACATTTCCAAATTTAAAAAACAAACAAACAAATGAAGCCATTAAAATGAAATTGATAAAATCTGTTCATCGTTAAGTTGGTGAAAGAAAAGGAAAAAGAATGGACTTACTTTGTGGGTCGTGCTAACGCCAGTTTGAGCAGCAGCGACTACCGGCGTCTCTAATCCGAGTATAACAGATCGACTTTTGGCCATGCTACCTGAAAAATACAAAAGAGACAATAAATTAGATAAAAAGCAATGGTTACCGAATACGTTTCGTGGGCACTAATCTCTACACGGTATTGACTGTAGTCTGGGGTAGATGAGGCCAATTTTGGGACATACCTGCAGTTTTTCATGGTTATTAAGACATGGACCTCATCACCCCAGTCTGTTGATGTTCAACATTCTCATGTCGAGGTTGACATACAGTTGGGACGCTTGGGATAAACACCCTGATGCTTATGTCAATGGATGTAATAATACATCATGTTCTTTGGGTTTGTGAAAGTGAAATGTTGAGATTCCAGATTATCGATATGTATAGTTTGGAAGAAAGAAGAGCGGGAGCAGATGTAAAAGAAACATTTAAAAAGGGTTTAACAAAGAACAGGAGGGAAGTTTGGAGGAGAAACAAGAGGTCATAATCTAAGACTATCAGATGTACTGTATTGATGTTTCACTTTACTGAGAAGGTGGTAGATAAGTGGAACAGCCTCCTGGCAGAAGTAAATTGATCCTTACCTTTGAAACTTTCCAAGACAGTGTTGCAATGCTCAATAATGATGTCGGAAACACCAGTACACTATAAAATAAAACAGCACGGTCACACGCTTATTCTGTGCTTAGTATTCTATGTAATATCTTCAAAAGATGTATATTTAACAAAATATGCTTCTGTAAGATCTGACATCGTTGCCTGCACCTGTGTTGTGGAGGGGGGTAGGGCTGTCCTAAGCATGGCGAGGATTCAGTCCCAGTATGAAACTGGGGGGCAGATCAAGCTCCCAAGCGTACCCCCCCCGAACAATGAGCCGGTTACAACCAATCAACCTATTTACACTATGGAGGCTGTGCCGGCTCAGCACAGCCTCCATAGACTTCATTAAAAGGTACTGCATGCATTTAAAATACAGGGTGAAGGGATAGGATGTCATATGATGGCCCAAAAGGTAAATATACCACTGGGCAGGAGGTGTGATCAATCTCCACCTAGGCAAAGGCGGAGATCCAATGGATCTCTGAGCTGCAGCAACACAGACCTACGCTGATTTTTTACCTTTACTGGACTGTTAGGAAAGATCAGAGGAGCCCTGTAAACGGCCCATGTTCCCCGCTGCCTGCAAAGGCTTCCAGGGACCAAAAATCAGGTATAACTCTCACCACGTTGGTCGAGTATATAAATGAGGGGACTCCATTTAGCTTGTTCACCCAATGCCTTTCAAAGTCTAATGTTACATCTCTAAATAGAATACCAGGGGCTTAGCCTGCGAAGAACACCAATGACTCTGTAATTGACATAGTGGAATGTGATATGTTGGTGTTGAAGCACATTGTAGATAGACGTCAGCAGAAAGTTTAATGTAAACCAAAAAGACGCGCTATTCCTTAGGACAAAACTAGACTACTGCATAACGGATTGTATTTAATGCTGAACTATTTTATTCTTAATTCTTAAAGCTTCCTAAATAGATGTTGTGTGGAAACCAACGCTTTAGTCATTTTATTTCAACTTACGTGGGATTTAAAGGTTTCTGTCATTGCAGCCGCAATCACATCACTTGATATCAAGACGGTGGGGCTACTAAAACAGAATAATAAAATAATAGACACAAAAAGAAGATAAATTAGACAAGAATTTCTAGACAATAAATGTATCAGTTGTTGCAAAGAGTTGTTTTGAGGAGTCGCTCAAAATAATACTGATAAAATCTCAGCCTCGGGCTTGGCAGGGGCTGTAATTTAATAAAGTGAACTCTGCAGAAGACATGGGACAGCCTGGCAAAGGTTGCCGTGGTTGGGAAGTAACCATAAAAGTAGATGAGCGCCAAATACCATGATGCATTGCCAGCCGCTTGGCAGATGGTCGAATGTGGTGTGTGTGGCGGAGAATGGTGTGTATGTTTGAGAGGACGTCAACGTGGTTCACAGTGGTCTAAAGTTGTCATTTAAAATGCAATTTATTGGGGTCATGTTTAATCTATATTTTATACTCTGCTTTCCAATTTACACTAGATATTTCTTTGGTGGGGTGATGACGGTAGAGGTGGTAGCAACATGATGGCTGTGGAGGTAAGCGACAAATTAATTGTGGTTTTTGAACATACTTACTTTGTCATTTTGACTGTGACAGCAACATTAGGGCCTTTCTTCATGCTGACTGCACCTCCAACTGACTCCAGATTCATATCCACTTGAACATTCACTTCTACCTGCATGCCTTTAGATCTGGAATTTAGAAGATTACAGATAAACATGCGCAGTGCAAATATTTCCCAACATTCAGATAAGACAAAGAATATCATACACATTAAAATGTTCCATCTACGATCGGGAGAAGATCCCAATATGGCAGCAAGCAGATGAGGGACAGTCCTCAAGCCTTTACATACAAATTACACGTTAATCACTAAATGCATGCAATAGATATATATTGGGCCCAACAGCATAGTTTGCCCCGCCGACCGATAGAATTGTTAATAATTATAAAATATCAGTGCTACATTTAATTTTGCTTTTCCCTCGGATGCGAGATTCGCTTTTACAACTTTGAAGAGACAAAAAAGAAAAATCTACAAACTTTCAACAACAATACTTACTCAGCAGAATCAATTGTGACTTTAGCCGTCATATTGATTTTCCATGGGACTGAAGCACTATCTAGGCTAGCATTTACAGTAACGGTGTCTTGTTTGCAAGTTAGGCTGGAAAACAAAAAAAAATGGTATTAATTGTATCAGTCACTCAAGGCAAATTTAGCTTGATTAAGAAAGTACATTGAACACCTTTGTGGGATACACAGGTGTCGCTACAACCCAGATGCACCCATAGCCCACTCCGCAATCTCACAGAATTCTGGATAGAAGGGCGATATTAAAAAATGCTGACTCTGTCGTTCCGAGACAGAGCTCAACGTTCCTCTTGGTTTAACCCACCTTCATGCGCTAGTACCTTGTTAAGATAAAGGAAACTTTCCAGACGGAATAGAAGGTGCCGCGTCTGATCCCTCGCCATTCTACTTCTTCCCATTCTATTTGTTATGTTACCCCAGTCCGTAAATGGATCTGGAAGGGGATAGCAGCCTCCGTACGTCCCACCAACAAAATAATTACTCTAGTAACTAGTAGGAATAGTATTGATTACGTACCTGGTAAGGCCAAGAATCGGCAAAAATACAGGTGGACACATGTGATGTTTCTTTTCATCCACAGCTTTTTTTATATCTGAAATTGTAGAAATATTTCAAGTTAGTCGTATGATACAATGCTAACATGAGAAACGGTCAATCATTTTATTCTTAAGACACAACATAATGCAGATATCAAGAAAATGACAACAATGACACTTATGAAACTTACTGTCTTCAAGCTGACATGGGCACGTGCATGATTTTAAACAGTTGGCTACGCTTGCCATAAAGCCCAGGATAACCAGGAGCCAGAGGTTCATCATCTTGGCTTCTAAAAGACGTAAACGGCACCATCAAAAATTAAGGTGAAGGGTTAGGCATGGGCTACATGTGATGGATATGCAGGGTGAGATGTTACAAATGTCAGCCTCTTGGCTAAATGTACCGGTGTGGACAAAGGGTACCCATGCGTTGGGTCAAACTAGTCAAAGAAAGCATTAAGTAGTCTGGAATTGGGAGGGGTAGTGGATGTGGAGTGAGTCCAATGCTTCACCTGGAGACTTTGGGTCAAACATAGAGAGTTCCCAAGTATGGTCTCTATACAAGGACATCAATGTCCATAGTAAAACATGTGGTTGTTGTTATTGATGGTCACCCAAAGGTTGCTTGGGAATCACTTGAGCTGTAGCTGCATGGGAAGAGATTCTCATTGGGTCTCTCTGATTTTGGCCCCATATGCGAGAG
The DNA here is from genome assembly GCF_027358695.1 of Spea bombifrons. Taxonomy (NCBI): domain Eukaryota; kingdom Metazoa; phylum Chordata; class Amphibia; order Anura; family Pelobatidae; genus Spea; species Spea bombifrons. The sequence continues at coordinate 26,899,376 of NC_071099.1, read as the reverse complement.
GAGCTCTCATTACATGCTGTCAGCTTTAATTCACTAGAAGCAGGCAGGGAAGGAGGAACATGCTCTGGAGTCCACCCAAATGACCTCCAATATGGTGGAAGGTTTTCTTTAACTAAAAATAACACCTCTCTGTAATATTGCTCCTTAGTTTGGGAGTAGGAACCATATTTTTAGATTTTAGTATAGATCCAAAATGGTCATCTGAAACCATTTTAAGCATTTGTTTAAAGTATTGAATGTTAAATTTGAATTGGGAATAAAGCAACTTTTTTTTAGCAACTATGTATCTAACATATCCTACCTATTCTACTTACTTTTGGATGAATGAATTCAGTAGCTGACTTAAGGACATTTGCAAAATATTAATCAGACACCTAGTAAACCTCTCAGCTTCAAAGCCCTCTTGTCTTAAAGTCTACACACAAGGACCCCCTAATGAATAAAATCCCTTGATGAACATGGAAAAAAGTTCTTACCTGGATGATAGGAAATTCTGTAAGATGCTTACTTCTTTCCTCCAACTTATAGACGGATACAACGAGATGGCTTTATTTATACCCAACAGATGAGCTAAGATGAGGAAGTATCCCAAAATGTCAAAGTGAATACGTCATTTTCTGGGCTGCCACAGTTTTTGTACGGAATCCAAACCAAATAGTAGTTGGAACGCTTCTAGGATACCCTCCTAGTCTATAATTAATATAACAATTATCTTAAGAGGTATAGTTTGGTCACACTAGTTTTTAACGTACGAATGTATCTCATAATTATTTATTTTTTTCTGGTCAGCCTTAGTTATTTGATAGGAAATTATAATTTTATGAGAATTGTATTTTATTAACGTTAAAAAGATTTAGCCCTTCAATACAGTAATTTTTGTATTTAGATGTAGTGTTGATGTGTTGTTTGGCAAGGGTTCCAAATACGATGATAAAAGCTTTTATGCTGAGCTCACAGAATATATGTAATAGCCTGAAACTTCACGAAATAAGGCATAATCACCAAACTTCGTATAGGAGTGCAAGCAATCCCAGTACTCTGCGTCGACCCAATATAATATATCCTCCAAAGAAAGGACACAGAGCAGCTCTTCAGTGAAAATAGTAGTTTATGCTGGAATAAACTACTATTTTTTTATTGAAGAAGTATGCTGTGTCCTTTTTCTGGTCATATATCACCCATTGAAAAAAAAGCGAGTAGGCAATTTAGGCAATTGGGAATTTCGAGAAAAAGCCCTCAAACGCAACATTATGAGACATCGTCCCTAGTACTGTCGAACGCCTAAACCTCAACTAGCGACACTTACTTAGTCTAGTGGCTTTCCAGATTCTTTGTCATCCGTTAGGAGTGTTAAGTTAGAGTTTACTATGATGTACTGATAATTACATGTTTTTATTTCATAACTTGTTCTTATCAATATCATATTCATATTAAAATCGACCTAAACCACCAGCCAAACCCACATCAGATCAGTGGCATCCCAAGAGCCTCATTGACTATCATGCATGGGAACTCGTTTTGACCTTGGATCTCCAGGTCACTTTCTTCTTTCTCCAAGCAGGGAAGCGACCACTCTCTGGCCGCTTTCCGTCTACTCCCTACCCACTAAAGGCCGTCTAGAACTAGCCCATACCTTATGTGTGGTCAGTCCCAAGCCATCAAAAAGTCACTTCACCAGAGGAGGGGAACCTTTGGATGGTCTACTGACTGCCTGCATAGACCCCAGCCCTTGGTGGTGTCCTCTGCCAGACAGAGGATCACAGACAATACATTTAACTTGTTAACTCATGATCCAGCGCCAATCAACCATGGCTGAGCCGAGTATCTACTAAAGACACCAGGGGGGGAGGACCTTCTCCTGCTCAAAGTGTCCCTTTATACTGAAGTCCTCTGCTTCTATCCACAACCCTCCAAATCCGCACCTACTTTCAGAGCCAAATAATTTCTCCCCGGTTAACTGGTCCTTGCCCCATAACTCTTTCTGCTCTATCACACCTTCTCCTTCATGTAGCCCCTATGCTTCCCTTTTGCGCGGTCTGTAAAGTCTCCTTTCTATGCTCCTTAAAAATAGAGACATCAGAGGAGGAAAGGGAAGGCTGGGGTATTGGGGTCTAAAATGGAGGGCTACCCCTCTTGAATAGAGACGTGTGTGGTTATGCTCTTAGAATGTTTTATTCTTACTAGTAATGAAGATCATGGTTTATTCTCCTACTAAGAAGAGAGGCTGCAGTTAGGATAGATTGAAGCTGGATGGCAGTAGAATCATCAGTGATAATGATTAGAAGAAAGAATGGTATGTTTTGCCAGACCAATCAAGGTATATATATATATATATATATATATATATATATATGTGTATATATATGTATGTATGTGTATATATACATATATATACACATATATATATATATATATATATGTATATATTTATTTATTTATATATGTATATATATATATTTATATATATATATATATATATTTATATATATATATATATATTTATATATATATATATATATATATATATATATATATATATTTATATATATATATATATATATATATATATATATATATATATACACCTTCTCCTTCATGTAGCCCCTATGCTTCCCTTTTGCGCGGTCTGTAAAGTCTCCTTTCTATGCTCCTTAAAAATAGAGACATCAGAGGAGGAAAGGGAAGGCTGGGGTATTGGGGTCTAAAATGGAGGGCTACCCCTCTTGAATAGAGACGTGTGTGGTTATGCTCTTAGAATGTTTTATTCTTACTAGTAATGAAGATCATGGTTTATATATATATAATGGTAATATCTCCTTTCTTGCCACTTTCATTAAACTGAGAACATACACTTTTGGCTTTCATGACTATATGATTTATATTTGCTCAAACGAATAAACCAGGCGTAAGTGGGATTAATCTTTTTTAATCCTTTTATGTAAATACATTTTTACATTTCAGCTTGCAGACTACAGCTTCCATGAAAGCCATTAAAAACTAAGCATCACCAAATCAATGACTGATGTGACCTCGATGGCCAGGCCCTCAACCCAATAATTGCATGACACCAAGAGTGAGGTGGAAAAGGCCATAGCCAATTTAGTTTTTTAACCTAGTCATTGCCACCCAACCTAAACCAAAAACTAGGGGCGTTAACACGACTACCAAGAACTGGACTCCAATAAAGAACATTAACACAAAAAAATACCTAACATAGAAAAAACTCCCCTAAGCTTACCAAACTATCAAGGTACCACCAACACAGGGCAGGACATGCCAGACGCCCAACACCAGACCAGTGGTTCCAAGCTCCACCAGCCATTAACCTTCCACCTAAATACCATCAAATGCCCTCCCAAAAGTATTTACCCCCTAAATGCCTGGTATGCTTCCTCCCCCAACTGTGACAAATTTTAACCACCCACCTAAGCACCACAGTCAGGGGGGAAGGGTTGGACAAACTACATGAGGTTGGGTGACACACCGAATGGCCCAAACTTGGTGACACCCGTCCTTAAATGACCTCCCTTTAGCCCCACCCCCAAAACTGTTGCCAGGCTTAGCCATACTTGGCATCCCAGTCAAGGCCCACTCCAGCCCATTCTTGCCCCTGTGGGCATCATTCCAGTGACTGACAAACAGCTCACGCTATAGGTATTTTCCTAGTTGGTTCTACCATATCACCAGCTCAGAGCACCCACTGATAGACATAGAATCCTCATAAAGATCCCTTTCAAAAATATTGTCCTGTTTTCTTTGTAAAACCAGTTGTTATAATGTTTTCAAGCAGCTGCACATTCGCCATATGAGTTCTTGCTCTGTTATCTTAGTCCAAATCACTAGACAAAAGACCCCGACCCCTTATAATGTTGGCTGTGGTAAACAAGAGAATGGCTCAGTCTTAATAACTGGACTTGGGCACCAGCCAAGTCTTCGTGTTCATGAAAAAACCTTCATATTCCACGAATATTCGCCCGTTCTCATGTTCTTTTCAGGCGAATACTCCTGTACGTTCTGATTTTTGCCAGGTTTTTTTGCAGGGGGTTAATACGGGGTTCACGCAGTAACAATACGCAGCAGCCTTTGCGCCAGAATTTTAAAAGTCCGTAAGAGAAACTCTATTGGTCGACAGCAGGGGCCTCCTCTGGCATCAAACAATGAAGGGCAGCTGCGTCCTCCTGGTGGCAACCAATAGAGTCGCTCTTACCGACCTTTAACTCATGACGCCGAAGCCATTAGTCTCCCCAGGCCAAGTTGCTCCCAGGTGTACCTTGCCCTGCGCTTTGCCAGGGAGACTAAAATCCCTGTTCATCCGAGGCCAAGTTGCTCAGAGCGGTTGTCTAAGGCTGGGGGTTATTACTGTATACAGCGCTGGGGGGTTATTACTGTATACAGTGCTGGGGGGGGGTTAATACTGAATACAGCGCTGTGGGGGTTATTACTGTATACAGTGCTGGGGGTTATGCTCAAGGAGAAAAATGACTTGATTGACGTACATGGAATTGTTCCCTTTGCTTTAGTAATTCAGTAAAAATGACAGACATTACAGATAGCTCAATATTTTAGTAAATTCGCTCAAAAACTACACGAGGATACATATCCCACACTGTAAAGATTTTGTACCATGTGCTGGACAGCTTCCTTATTCATTGTGGGTTCTATAAAAGTTCAACATACACCGTTCAGAACATTTTGGTCTCTTGGCAAATGGGTAATGGCAGCATTTACTTTTCATACACAGAATATTTGCCTTTAATGTTTAATTGCACCTGTTTAGGGCCAATGTTTGTACAATTAATTAAAAATGAATTCTAGAAAGGAACTCGTTTATTTAACTTGGAATGGATAATTAACGATATTTTTACTAAATTGTTTTTCACGTGCGTCTAAAAAGACTAACGTTTTCATGACCGGCCATTATTTTTGGTAATATATAATTCAACGGAATCTGTCTGCTAAATAGTGCTAGACCTTTAGGAACACATGATATTCGACCATGCAACCATATAGACTTATCCAACATATGGTATAACAGTCCTGATGTTTGGGTACTGTCTCTCATAACTACCCCATTTTTTGCGGTCGGCATCATGGGCCGGATGGGAAGATCTCCCCTGACTGACCCAGGGAGCTGTAAAATCAATGAAGGTCCGTGCTGTTGGAACATAGACCTCCATTGCGCCTCTCAAGTGGCCACTTTGTGACGCACTGCAGCTGAGCGCCACAAGGTGGCTCTCCAAGTGAGTTGGTCAGGGGCGGTCCTGCTGAGCGACACTCCTCCCAGGTCAACCACGCCCCCTCCTTGCCTCATGCCACACACCCCTAACATGGGTGTCCATTTTGTCCAGTTTTAATGGAATGTTGGGGGGGTATGTTACCATCTTCCTTAAAATTATATTAAGGTTCTCATTTGACCATCAAATCACCCATTGGAAAAAAGCAAGTAGGCAATTTAGGCAATTGGGAATTTCGAGAAAAAGCCCTTATTTTGCTGCATAACCAAATGCAACATTATGAGACATCGTCCCTAGTACTGTCGAACGCCTAAACCTCAACTAGCGACACTTACTTAGTCTTGTGGCTTTCCAGATTCTTTGTCATCTGTTAAGAGTGTTAAGTTAGAGTTTACTATGATGTACTGATAATTACATGTTTTTATTTCATAACTTGTTCTTATCAATATCATATTCATATTAAAATCGACCTAAACCACCAGCCAAACCCACATCAGATCAGTGGCATCCCAAGAGCCTCATTGACTATCATGCATGGGAACTCGTTTTGACCTTGGATCTCCAGGTCAATTTCTTCTTTCTCCAAACAGGGAAGCGACCACTCTCTGGCCGCTTTCCATCTACTCCCTACCCACTAAAGGCCGTCTAGAACTAGCCCATACCTTATGTGTGGTCAGTCCCAAGCCATCAAAAAGTCACTTCACCAGAGGAGGGGAACCTTTGGATGGTCTACTGACTGCCTGCATAGACCCCAGCTCTTGGTGGTGTCCTCTGCCAGACAGAGGATCACAGACAATACATTTGCCTTGTTAACTCATGATCCAGCGCCAATCAACCATGGCTGAGCCGAGTATCTACTAAAGACACCGGGGGGGGGCTTCTCCTGCTCAAAGTGTCCCTTTATACTGAAGCCCTCTGCTTCTATCCACAACCCTCCAAATCCGCACCTACTCTCAGAGCCAAATAATTTCTCCCAGGTTAACCGGTCCTTGCCCCATAACTCTTTCTGCTCTATCACACCTTCTCCTTCATGTAGCCCCTATGCTTCCCTTTTGCGCGGTCTGTAAAGTCTCCTTTCTATGCTCCTTAAAAATAGAGACATCAGAGGAGGAAAGGGAAGGCTGGGGTATTGGGGTCTAAAATGGAGGGCTACCCCTCTTGAATTGAGACGTGTGTGGTTATGCTCTTAGAATGTTTTATTCTTACTAGTAATGAAGATCATGGTTTATTCTCCTACTAAGAAGAGAGGCTGCAGTTAGGATAGATTGAAGCTGGATGGCAGTAGAATCATCAGTGATAATGATTAGAAGAAAGAATGGTATGTTTCGCCAGACCAATCAAGGTATATATATATATATATATATATTTATTTATATATATATTTATATATATATTTATTTATATTTATATTTATATTTATATATATATTTATATATATATTTATTTATATTTATATTTATATTTATATATATATATATATATATATATTTATTTATATATATTTATATATATATATATATATATATATTTATTTATATATATTTATATATATATATATATATATATATATTTATTTATATATATTTATATATATATATATATTTATTTATATATATTTATATATATATATATATATATATATATTTATATATATATATATATTTTTATATATATATATATATATATTTATATATATATATTTATAAATATTTATTTATAATGGTCATATCTCCTTTCTTGCCACTTTCATTAAACTGAGAACATACACTTTTGGCTTTCATGACTATATGATTTATATTTGCTCAAACGAATAAGCCAGGCGTAAGTGGGATTAATCGTTTTTAATCCTTTTATGTAAATACATTTTTACATTTCAGCTTGCAGACTACAGCTTCCATGAAAGCCATTAAAAACTAAACATCACCAAATCAATGACTGAGGTATCCTCGATGCCCAGGCCAGGCCCTCAACCCAATAATTGCATGACACCAAGAATGAGGTGGAAAAGGCCATAGCCAATTTAGTTTTTTAACCTGGTCATTGCCACCCAACCTAAACCAAAAACTAGGGGCGTTACCAAGAACTGGACTCCAATAAAGAACATTAACACAAAAAAATACCAAACATAGAAAAAACTCCCCTACGCTTACCAAACTATCAATGTACTACCAACACAGGGAAGGACATGCCAGACGCACAACACCAGACCCGTGGTTCCAAGCTCCCCAAAGCATTTACCCCGTAAATGCCTGGTATGCTTCCTCCCCCAACTGTGACAAATTTTAACCACCCACCTAAGCACCACAGTCAGGGGGGAAAGGTTGGACAAACTACATGAGGTTGGGTGACACACCAAACGGCCCAAACTTGGTGACACCCGTCCTTAAATGACCTCCCTTTAGCTCCATCCCAAAAACACAGAAAATGTTGCCAGGCTTAGCCATACTTGGCATCCCAGTCAAGGCCCACTCCAGCCCACTCTTGCCCCTGTGGGCATCATTCCAGTGACTGACAAACATCTCACGCTATAGATATTTTCCTAGTTGGTTCTACCATATCGCCTGAAGCCCATGGAGCAGCGCAGCTTAGGCGGAGTGAGCCTTGACAGAGCTAGGTGGTGTGCAAAAGGAGTGATTTAATTTAATTGGTTCAAAGTTGTTATGGGTGGGGTTATTATCAAGGTATATAAGTGGCAACCATTTTGTAAACGGTCACTTAACTGCTTTTCTAAATCCTGGTTGTCCCACCCTCCCTCCCTTTAAGGTGGGTTGTGGGGGGTGACTACCCCGTTTGGTCACAGCGGCGGGGATAGTTGGGGATTATTGCCTAGTACGGTGGTTTGTTATGTTTTGGTTTAATAATTTGACTTGGTTCAAGTTATTTGGGTAGGTTTCGAGCTGGCCTGTGGCTCAGAACCTGGGGTGGTGTAGGGGTGTACACCACCTTGCCCTGCGCTTTGCCAGGGAGACTAAAATCCCCGTGCCTCCGAGTCCAAGTTGCTCAGAGTGGTTGTCTAAGGCTGGGGTTATTACTGTATACAGAGCGGGGGGGGTTATTACTGCATACAGCGCTGGGGGTTATGCTCAAGAGAAAAATATTTAAAGGGCTTGACTTGATGTACATGGAATTATTCCCTGTTCTTTAGTAATTCAGTAAAAATGACAGACATTACAGATAGCTCAATATTTTAGTAAATTCGCCCAAAAACAACACGAGGATACATATCCCACACTGTAAAGATTTTGTACCATGTGCTGGACAGCTTCCTTATTCATTGTGGGTTCCATAAAAGTTCAACATACACCGTTCAGAACATTTTGGTCTCTTGGCAAATGGGTAATGGCAGCATTTACTTTTCATACACAGAATATTTGCCTTTAATGTTTAATTGCACCTGTTTAGGGCCAATGTTTGTACAATTAATTAAAAATGAATTCTAGAAAGGAGCTCGTTTATTTAACTTGGAATGGATAATTAACGATATTTTTACAAAATAGTTTTCATGACCGGCCATTACTTTTGGTAATACATAATTCAACGGACTCTGTCTGCTAAATAGTGCTAGACCTTTAGGAACACATGATATTCAAATCCAACCATATAGAGTTAGAGGAAGGTAGGTTTTGTTTTGACCAACAGCCACATACTATTAACACATACTTCCTAAATCGCCTTTTTTGTAAGAGGCAGTCCTGATGTTTGGGTACTGTCCCTCATAACTACTCCAGTTTTTGCGGTCGGCATCATGGGCCGGATGGGAAGATCTCCCCTGACTGGCCCAGGGAGCTGTAAAATCAATGAAGGTCCGTGCTGTTGAAACACAGACCTCCATTGCGGCTCTCAAGCGGCCACTTTGTGACGCACTGCAGCTGAGCGCCACAAGGTGGCTCTCCGAGTGTGTTGGGCAGGGGTGGTCCTGCTGAGCGACACTCCTCCCAAGTCAACCACGCCCCCTCCTTGCCTCTAGTCACACACCCCTAACATGGGTGTCCATTTTGTCCAATTTGAACGCATGGAATTTTGGGGGGGGTATGTTACCATCTTCCTTAAAATTATATTAAGGTTCTCATTTGACCATCAAAGCATGGAACATTCGGCAAAACCTGAATGAGCTAGGCCAGGTTGAGAAACCGCCAGTCATGTTGCTGTTAAGATCCAACTTGCAACTAAGTCAGTAAACATAAGTGCAGCGCCTTAGTTTCTCTGAGATATGAATTATTGTATATTAATCGCAACATCTGTTGCCATAACTCTAACTAATATTAAATGTGTTTTGTGTTGATTTTGTCATGTTGCATCCAGTTGTGTCATTTGAGGATCTTTTGGGGTTCAAGTGACAATTTTAAATTTAGCAAATTGACCGAGGCGACATCACACTTTTGGTGGTCGCCAACTCTGTCCTGTGTCCTTGAATTCTGGAGCTCAAAAAGAGGTCTTTCTGTTTTATAAATCCATGACAAAATCTTAACAACACCATAGAGTTTTTTATGAAGTGAAGTAGGATTTGCCGATTTAACTCTTAACTTTGCGATGCATTTTTAAGGGCAAACCCCAGTTGACTTTTCCTGCCAGAAGAGCTTGTTTGACCCTGCAGAGTTAAATTTGTGACTTCAAAGTCATTTCACTGATCCAGCTATACTTCATCCAGGCCTACTCACATCTTGGCTTGGCCCTTCATACTGAATTTGGTGAGTTGGGACCCCAAAGTTCTTACAAACTCCCATTTTTATGATGAAACCCATCAGAAATGCACAGTCAGTATCTACGGAGCATAATACAACTTATACCCCGTTATAGTGATTCTTTCAGTAATTACCCCAATTTGGAAGGCTTAAAACATTAAAAGGGAACATCCCCATTATTTCTTTTTCTGTAAACGTTCATACCCACCAATCCCAACACAGGGACATTCTACATGCTTCCGAAAATCCACAAACCAGGGAACCCAGGCAGACCTATAATAACAGGTATGGACACACTAACCGAACCAATTTCAGGTTTAGTGGAAAATATTTTAAAACCCTTTGTTAAAAACACTAAGAGCTTCATACAAGACACCATGGACTTCCTGAACAAATTCAGTCAAATTACAAACTTGCCTGCCAATTCCATACTTGTAACCATGGATGTGGAATCTCTATATACCAACATCCCACACGAAGATGGAATTGAAGCCTGCTCTCTGTTCCTCTCAGAACATACTCATAACCAGAAATACAGTCCTCTAACCATTACCAAACTCATAGAATTCATCCTCACACGCAACTACTTCAGTTTTAACAACAATGTATATCTGCAAACCATGAGCACTGCCATGGGGACGAGAATGGCACCACAAAATGCCAATCTATTCATGGCTGACCTGGAACAACGATTCTTGGAAACACAACTTCACAAACCCTACAAATATTATCGCTACATTGATGATATTTTCATTGTCTGGACGGACGCAAAAGAAAACCTCAGAAAATTCCATAACGCATTCAATACATTTCACCCATCTATCAAACTCAAAATGGACTTCTCCACAGAAAGTGTAAACTTCTTGGATACAACTGTCACAATAAACAAGGACACACTACATACATCCCTATACAGAAAACCCACAGACCGATCGAACTACCTGCACAAATCCAGCTTCCATCCATCCCACACAAAGCAAGGCATCATCCATAGCCAAGCCACCAGGTACCACCGCATCTGCTCCAACACTGATGACAGAGACATGCATCTAAAAACACTGTCTGAGACACTCAAACAAAAGGGATACAAACCCAGGATCATCAATAATAAAATTAACTCTGCGCTACAAACACCACGCCAACACCTGTTGCAATACAGAGACAAACATCCTCATGCATACCTTTGGTAGCCACATACAATCCTGCCCTAGAAGAAATCCGAAAAATCATCAAGGATCTGCAGCCAATGCTAGCAGAGGATGTGGTGTTAAAAGAAATTTTCCCTGAACCCCCCATCTTGGCCTTCAGACAACCAGCTAATCTCAAACAAAAGCTGTTGAGTAGCAAACTACATACTGAAACAACACACACAGATAATGGAAGCAAACCGTGCAACAAAGCCAGATGCAAACTTTGCCAACACATCTGTACCAGCAACACAGCCACCCACAACAACAAGACATACAATTTTAAAGGATCGTACTCATGCACTTCACAGAATGTTGTATACATGATTCAATGCACCAAATGTACAATAGGGTGCTACATCGGTGAAACCTGCCAGCAACTTAATAAAAGGATGAATCTGCACAGATACTCCATCAACCATCATGATGAAGAAAACCTTTGCACTCCAGTTGGGCACCACTTCACCCAAACCGGTCACTCCATACATGACCCTAAAATTAAACCACTGAGAGGTCATTTCAAAAACACCCAAGAAAGAAAGACATTTGAAGCCAAAATGATACATTTTTATGATTGTAAAAACAGAGGACTTAATGTGGATTTGAGCTTCTTAGCACACTATCAAAACTTCCTATAACCTGTGCCTTTTTTTTTCTCTTCTCTCTCTCCTACATGCTTACTCCTGCTCCCCCCCTAGCCTTATCTGTGCAGTATATGCCACTATTTACTATTTACGACCCTCTTAGTTTTTTGTCTGCAAATTCTCTACCTTGTTGTTTTAACCCCTGTTTTAACCCTGTATCAGAACATGTACTGGTCAGTTTTAAACTGTGCTTTTCACTTGCTTGGTCAGAAATGCATTTGACTTGATAAAGGGAGGACTCCCGAAAGCTTGTCTGTTATTTTAAATTCTGTTAGTCCAATAAAAAAGGTATTACAGGATTCTGCAACATTCTGTTTTTTTCTGTAAGAAATCCAATCCCCCACATAATACCCCAACATTAAAGTATGGCTGCGTGATAAGCCGGTTAATGCGGTCAACAATGATTTTCCGCCCAGCGCCTTCATAGTCTTACTCGATGTCTTGTTTACTTTGGCATTAATCATGTCAGTTACATAAGATCCTGTTCCCTGAAACCTCAATGTAAGATCCGGTTTTAGTTATAGAGGTAATAGTTATAGAGGTTCGAGTCTCAGTGCAGTAGTTACTGTATCTCAAAAATCATATCGCTGAAGCATTAGTCCATGGACAGCAGGGCCAACATGGGGATGACTTGGCGATCCAGTGTGCCATATGACCGGTCCGGCCCTGTTGGACAGACTATTACAAGCAAAATGCTCTGAACCTGTGTTCTGGTCTTCGAACTCATGTCATGTTCGGCTGGCATCTTAAACAAAAAGGGTTTCTTGAGTGTAATGAGAGGTGGTGTTGTAGTTCTACAACAGTCGGAGAGCATTCTGCTGGCTTCTTCCACTACGGTGATCTTCCTGGAGTCATCCAACTACTTGACAAGTTACTTAGTCATAATCAACCGTTATTTACTTCTTAAGTAATCGATGTAAGCGACAAATTCTGCTTTCAGACAGAAGTTGACTGGGCAGCAAGGGGAAAATTGCCCCAAAGGCCATACCAAATTCCTCCAGCAGGGCCCAGTATGACTTTGGCATATAGAGGGGGTGGAAGTATGGGTAGGACACTTTATTTTTTTTTTTTTTTTTTTTTAGTTATCTTAACCCTATCCCCTATCAGACATGATGGGGATTGAGTGAAGAGGGAAGCCATTGGATGGGATCCATACCTTTTCATAGCATGAATTGGACTTTAAGCCCCTATCTCAACCCAGTGGACAGGGGATGGTGGGATTTGGTGTGTTCTATACTTCCTAGGGTATTATTATATTTGAAATCCCTATACCTCCCATTTAATGCCCAATGGACTCTTAGGCAAGAGAAGGGATACTGAAGTGTTCCCTGTTATCTGTTTAGTTAATACTTTACACCCCCCTCCCATTGAATACGGAAAGGGGTTGTGAGGAGGTGTAAGTGTGGTCTATACTCTCTCAAAAGTATTATATGCATATGTGGAGTTGAACCCCCTTGACTAACTGGGGGCCTATGGGACCCTATTATTATTATTATTATCATTATTATTATTTTGTTTTACTTTTTCATTTCTCTTGCTTTCACCTGTAACTTGAAACTTTTAAAGTTGCCTGCAATAGTTGCATCGGGGTTGTTAGTATGCAAGGGCACCCGTCAAGTCGATTTTAACGGGTTTTAATTGAATTTAATGTTGTTTCTTAATCTCTTCTGTGTTTCAAATCTGTGCTGTTTACCAAAACGTTAAGGAACAAGGAAGATAGAATTCAGGTGCTTCTGTATGCCGGAAATCACGCTCAGACAAACAGTAACCACCCATGTGTACTCAGAATAATTATGATTTAATTATCCCACAAATCAACAGAGTACGTTATTCTGTCCTCAACAAAGGTTGAACAAAATGCCTCCATCGTGATTTCTGTCGAACCTCTTTCCCGTCTCATCCTCGTGTGTCATTCATGCCACAATGCTTCGTTGCTAGCCATGATTACCATGCTTAATGCCAACGTTGGCTTGTAGGTGCTGCATTGCAGTGTATAACTTTCTTGATGTTTTGGACCTATAGTTTTTATTATTGCTGTAGATGTTCGTGCCTGCGCTGCTGTACAACGTATATGATATGTATGTTCTGTTTTGGAATGAACTCGACATCTGATTGAAGTGGCTATCTGTAGTTGGAGCATTTATGCCCATATATTTTCAACCCTATTCTGTGCTCAACAGCTGTGTCTAAAACGACAACCATATGAAAAGGGGGGGGCAGCCATGTAATCACCGGTAAGGAATCAAAAATTGAGCATTACCAAGATGTCCATATTGGCATAAATTTTATTTTATTAAATCGACATACATGGGAACTCTCAGGGTTTTTGCCCCAATCTCAGGGTAAGGGGGCAGATTTTCTTGGTCACACCTTCCTATTCTACACCTCTGTGATCCTATATGACTCCCAGTTGGTGCTTTTGCTACCAGTATGTTATGGCTGACATCTCTGGTTGCAAATGCTTTTGGGGAATGCGGCCCCAGAATACAGCCCAGAAGATTTGGGGAGCTGATCAGGGGAGGGCTGGCAGCCTAAACCCTGGGGGGCAAGTCAAGTCAAGTGGCCCATTGCGCCACCATATCAGCCCACCATCCATGCCCTTCTTTTCCTGATTTTCTAACGCATATTGATTATAAAAATACAAATATGATTCAAATGTGGTTTAACATAAGTAAATTTTATAGCAACAAAAGATGGTGAAAAAAAGCAAAACCTAATGTCCCCCTGATGCTCAGCCAGTAAAATGCCCCCCGTGATATTGGCTGAGGATTATGAAGTATAGTACACAGGAGCAGGGAAATTGTAAAGGCTAATATGAGTACCCTACCAGGATCACACCTTAAAGTGGGCTGATTGGGGACAGAACTGACACTGAAGAGCTGAATGGGGACAGCAATGACACGGGGGGGCTGATTGGAGACAGAGGTGACATGGGGGGCTGATAGGGGACAGGGGTGACACTGGGAGGGCCTGATTGGGGACAAAGGTGACGCTGGGGAGCTGAATGGGGACAGCAATGACATGGGGTGGCTGATTGGGGACAGAGGTGACACTGGGAGGGGCTGATTGGGGACAGAGGTGGCACGGGGGGTATGAAAGGGGACAGAAGTGACACTGGGGAGCTGAATGGGAACAGCAATGACATGGGGAGGTCTGAAAGGGGACAGAGGTGACACTGGGAGGGGCTGATTGGGGACAGAGGTGACACTGGGTAGCTGAACTTGTGAACACATACAGACACAGCAATTTCTTTTTTTGTTTAATAATTTAAAAAAGCATTCTGTTGTTTGTCCCCGACGGACAGACTTACATACAACGAATGCAAAAAAATATTATACAGTCTGTACAAAATAGAATTGGTTTACTGACCTTCTACTTCTTCCACTTTGGCGGGGTTTTTGTCTAGACCTCCGTCCTCTGGTAGCTGCAGGCCGCCATTTTGTATGCTCCAGCAGTCTGAGTGCGAGGGGGCGGAGCTTTCACCCCTCACGCTGCTCCCATCACTACGCGGCCATCAGATTGCTGGGAATGTAATCTAAACGGCCGCTGCGTGCTGATGCCGCCGGCCGGAGCTACTTTAACACTTGCCATATTAAATTTTTTTAAAAAGTATTAAAGTAGCTCTGGCTGGCGGGATCAGCACGCATCGGCCGTTTAAATTAGATTTCCAGCAGTCTGATGGCCGCATAGTGATGGGAGCAGCGTGAGGGGGAAAGCTCCTCCCCCTCGCACTCAGCCTTCACCCCCCACGCTGCTCCCATCACTAGGCGGCCATCGCACACGGCCGCTGGGTGCTGGTGCCACCGGCCTGCGCTACTTTAATACTTTTTTTTAAAAAATTAATATGGCAAGCCGATTAACATCAGCACCCAGTGGCCGTTTAGATTAGATTGCGGGCGCCTGGGGGGCAATTGCCCTCCTGCCCCCCGCCCCAGCCCACCCCTGGAGCTGATGATCCATTGAGGCTCCTACAGGCACTTTTTGCAAAGCACTTCGAGCTTCAATAAAAAGAAAATTATCTAAGGATTATAATTAAATGATGATGTGGCATCGTTCAAACTTGTATCTTGTGTTGTGTTTCCAAAATAGTTTCTATACAATAAGACACGATACACCCAGCCCTTATTAAATATCAAGGCTCTCTAGAGCCAATAACTCATTTATTTTACCAACGTCTCTGAGGATCAACAGAGGATCGTCCTGTTTGTTTTGGACTGTGCTTATTCTCAATGTCATAAATTGTAGCTGTTTGTTCCTCTGCTCTTGTGTCGTCTTCTTATTTTATGTTTCTCGAAGCGTGTGCCAAGATTCCCTTTTTCCTTTCATTAAAACGCTTCATTACGCAACACTTTCAGCAAATGCTTCTTAAATGAAAGATATATGGGCTATGAGAAACCATCCCCTGATAGATAATAGACATTCAACTAATTAATAAATGAAGTTATCATCATTTAATGATACATACAGCGGGGTGTTTTGTATGCTCTTAGTCCATTAATTAAATGATTCTGCAGATTTGTCACGTAATGCCTATTATGTTGGGTAAACTTTAACTGTGAAGCAATGAGATATATTCTCACATCTAAAGCACCCGGCTTGATTTATCTCTGTTGGTTAATATGCCACATTTCAAATGGTACCACGTGTCACTCAAGTGCATGGCTTTATCCATTGAATGAAACAAAAAATCCTTGGAGGATGAGACAATGTATGGACAAAAGTATTGGGACACACCTCTTAATTATTGAATTCGGGTGTTTCAATCAGACCCATTGCCACGGGTGTATAAAATCAAGGAAAGTGGGTCATTCTGAAGAGCCCAGTGAAGCGTGGTACTGTGAAAGGATGCCACCTCTGCAATAAGTTAGTTTGTGACATTTCATCTCTGCTAGATATTCCACGGTCAACTGTAAGTGGTGGTATTGGAAAGTGGAAGCGTTTAGGAACAGCGACAACTCAGCCATGAAGCAGGAGACCAGGGAAAGTCACAGAGCAGGATCGCCGAGTGCTGAGGGAGTAAAAGTAGCCAACGCTCTGCTGATTCCATAACCAAATTAAAATAATTAATGACATTACTTAAATGAATTAAACTGAAAAGATTGAGAGTCTTAGACGCTGTGAGAAATGGTAGGCTGAGGCTCACCACGTCTCACACTGAAGAATCTCACTCTGTGAAATGCTCAGGTACAGCACCGCAGTGTCACATAAAGCGGTCACAGTGAAATGAACGGATCCCCTGCCTGCTCTGCTCTTATATAGGCTCTCTTCATTACTAGATGCAGCACAGCCATTGGACAAGCCCTCAGCTTGATGTGACACGGGTCAGCTAATTTGACAAACAAGGATTGTGATACCCATTCTTTATGTATACTATATGATGCAAACTAACAAGGCATGGACAGATACACAACCACATTTTTTTTATTAATCAGTCTCCTAATGTTTTTTCTAACTACCACCCATACATTTATATAATTTGTTTCTGATTTTTTATATTTTTGTTTGCAGAATTATCATGGAAGGGGTTCCAGGAAATTTCAGCTTAATTTTCTAGCTGGTCATGTTGGGGAGTATCACAACAGAATCCTGGAAAACAAAGATACCAATTTGTAATTAAAAAAAAGAGAGAGAGACATAGGAGTATGTAAGGTTGCAGAAATATACTTCCGGAAGAACACTTCCCTATTCTTTCCATACGATAGAACTATAGGGGGCGCCATATTAGAGCTGATTATCAGCCCTCTGAGCCTGCGGTTTAATCTATAGGAGGAGGCGGGGAGGAATATTTGACCCCTCCCACTTTTTAATGGTCCCACCCACTTCCTGCCCTTTTTAAGTGGCACTTCCTATATATATGTATTGATTGCATAGCATTGAAAATGTGAGAAAAGAAGAGAAAGTCATACTAATATATTTAAATTAAGCAGATTTATATTATAATATCATTTATATTATATCTTAAACTAATAATTATGCAAATGAGATATGAGCGTTTTTGTCCTAAGAAACTGAAGACTTACCTGTTCCACCATCACTTGTAATGACTCGTTAGATTTTTCAGGTTTACGGGGAATTCTGATGTTTATCTGCAAATCTTTAGGCAAAACAAAACAGTAAAAAAAGTCAATATTTTACAAAGCTATCAGCCAGTATCAAAAATATAAACAAGACCTCAATGTCACCATTGGAAACTATTTTTGTTTTTTTTTTTTAAAGCTAATTTGTCACTTTTCCCAAATCCCACATTTCACAGCTATGACGGCAACAATTCCGCATTAACATACCATATAAATTAATTTCAATGGGTATATAAAATGGCAATTAGTATATTATGCTATAATAAGCTATATAAGTGCCATTTACAGAATACAGACCTAGAAATATTCACATTCAAGTAAAGAAAGCTGTAAACTTACTGTTTATCATTGGCGATATCTTTTCGTTGGTGAATTTCTTTATGAAATCTTCCAGATTGTCATACTGCGGATTAGGGGCAGAAAAATCAAAATCTGTATTATTCACGCACGGAAACATGTTCTTCTGCATGTCATTAGTATTCGCTTACCGCACTTAGATATCAAGGTATATACTTAAATATATCTTTGCAACGCAACAGTCTTCTAGAAAGGGCAGGACTAGGGAAGAAAGGTAACACCGGCACTTTAAGGCCAGTGGCCCCCAGATGACATACGTGCAGGAGATTGGTATCAGTCATGTGGTGCTATGTTCTTGGTGGTCCAATGGGGAGCAGCCTTCTACTGCTCTCCTCATGCTTTGGGCAGACGCATGGGGACATTGGGGTGTCCCATCAGTACATGTCCCACCAATTTGGGGAAACCAGGAGAAAAGAGATTTGTATCGATTTGATCCGCCACGGCTTACATTATATTTTATATGTTCATTCACACATACCACTTACATCTAAATCACCCGTTTTTCCTATCTTGCTGGTCCATGAATGTATCTTTGGAACCCTGCAAAGAAGTTAACAATAAACCATTTTCCTGGCCAACCGTCTTACTTATGGCTTTGTAGAAGATTCCAATTTCTAGATTAACTAAATCTTAATTAATTTATCATAATGTCATTCCTATTACAATAAAAGTGGTTAATCCCCCACGACCGCTGTGAACGAAAAAAGAGCTCCTCTCAAACCACTAGGGGAAAGCACGATGGATAGAAAGACCTAGGAGGTAAAATCCTTACCCAATAAATATTGAATATTTTATACCCAAAACACCCTTCCTAAAACACATAAAATATCTGACGATCCGAACTGTATTGCCCTTAACATAAAGAATGTTTCACAAGCTGGTTAAGAACCAATAAAACGACCTTACCCCGTTGCCGTCACAGGAAAGAAAAGTTTGTTGCCTTTAACATAAAGTTGTGCATCCAGTGATATGTCCTGTAAGACAACATCTTCATAAAATGAGATAAACAGACATACGTATTGGCCAGTATTAGCAGGACCAATCATATAATAGGATAAAGGACAGAATTCTAGTTTTCATTAAGAGTTTATGATAGGGTGATGGGGTGGCCAGCTAGTCACGTCTAGAGAGCGGCAGTCCAGCAAAACTGGCACCATGGTGTGCCACTGCCCAATATGGCGGTCACAAGGGAGATCTCTGATCTACTCAGTTGGCTCATGGAGGCTGTGCCAAGCTGACACGTGCGGAATATGATGACACTATATAAAACGATAAATAATAACAATTACTTAGAAAAGGCACTGATATGATGTCATATCCCTGCACTCTGCGTTGAGGATCGTGGTTGTGGAGTGGATGGCTGGGTGCGCTGCCGTGGGTCAGCCCTAGGGCAGATCCCTAGGTAAATACATCTTTGACTATATTGTATGGCATTAACATTCTTTCACGATAATACCCAAATGTAACAAACTAATTAGAAAAATGTGAGCATTCAAACTCTACCTAAATCTAAACCGGGAGTCAATACCTAAAGTAGCCAGTAGATGGCACCATAAATTCCGTGTATATGGTTATGTATGTTTGTTTCAATAAAAATAAGATTTATCTTTTCAGAGAAAGGAATCCATTATTTTTTTTTCTTTAAAAAGAAAGTACTAATGTAGAGTTGCTGAGGTTATGTTGCTGCATATTAAAAAGATCGCACCGTTCCTCATAGACAACATATGCCCTTGCACGTGTTTCCTCACCATTGTACAAAACAGGAGATCCACGCCTCACAATTTCCAAAAAATATTTTACGTAATCCTTTATTTATCCTGTTTCCTGGCTCCCACGATTTATCTCAGGTATTAAGCAATAATCCTGCTTGCCGTCCTGTTTGGGTATTGCTTTGCACTAGGTTCCAATTTCAAGAAAATGACAAATCATGACTAAACAAGAAAAATATTTATAGCCTGTATTAATAATATTAGTAATTATTTATTTTTGTTATTATTATTTTCAAGGTGTCCAGATTTATATTTTAGTACTCTGATAACCACCGAAGGCATGGTGAGGGCATAAGAGGATGAGTTGAGATTGCATTTGAATCCAACTGTTTGCCCAAACAGGAAGTTGTAACCGACTTCCTGGCCTCTGCCGCCATTTTTTTTTAGAGGTGCACGAGTCTCTACCTCAGGTTGTTTATGCCTGTGAGTATCATACACTTGTGAAAGATAACAATTCATAGAAAACTCACAAAATCTATGGTGAAAACGGGTTCATCTTCAGATTTAGAAGAAAACCCATCCACTGTTGCAGAGATGGAAAATGTCGCGTTTTCACTGTCCTGGGTCAGCTTTGGAGACTCTTTTATGTTTATTTTCAGCTTCACTGGTTCTGTTTCATATACCTACAAGATGGAGAAGACAATGATTAGATAAGGAAAATCCATAAACTGAACTATTCAAGGAGCTCCGAGCTTCCCTGAGACTTCCTCAGGAGGTCAGCTTTAGTTAACCTCAACTATAAAGCCTCTGGCGATCTTTGGGCCCCGGAAGTTTTAAAATCATTTGGACCTCAAGTTTCGTCAATATCAAAAATGTAAGTAATCATTGGGGCTTTGTCATCTTTTAATGAATAAACCTCTTAAAATCTGTATAAAAATAATAGTCTAAATAATGGTATTTTTTTCCAACCAGTCAAGTAGGATCACAAACTCCAGAACTCACTGGTTCCACAGACTTATGTTAATCTGCATTACCTTATAATTCTAAAGTTGTTATTATTTATTGTTTTGTATAGCGCCATCAAATTCCTATTGTATACAGATTCTTTTTTAATTGTCAAGTAGCTAGTGTTTGTTCTTAACTTCTTTCGAGGCAGAACACAAAAAACGGAATGAGTGTCCACTCAGGTAACTCACATCATGAATTAAAAGTTGGAGTTCCTCAGGAGAAAGTTTCAAACTCATTAAGGCCTGTAATAAGAGAAATGATTAGTTCAATGACTTGCCTTGTGATTGATTTTAAATAAGAAACTCGATTTCAGTAGAGAATCGCTCATTGTTTTATTATTGGATCGCATCTTGGAAGGTATCCTGGATGGTATCCCATACCAAACCCAAATAGAGTTTGGAAAAATAGACTTGTGTACTTACATAGTTACATAGTTACATACTTATAGTGACACTGTACATCCCTTTAGCTTGTGTATAATCATTTAATCTTCTGATCATTCAATTGAAACAGTAAGATTTGTGCCTTTAACACATTAAATACGTTAAATAAACCTATATAATCACATGTATAAAACTTTTCTATTATATGTACATACCGTGTGTCTTCAAACTCATTGCAATGATTAACAGACAAAATGAGCAATATATATGGAAAATATAGGGATTAATTAATTAATTAATGGATTATACTTGATGCTTTGACAGCAACATTTGCCCTTTATTTGCGTTTTTTTGGCATTTATCCAACCCGGCATTTTTATGATTTTAAGTAGAGCTTTAGTAGAAATGCTGATATAAATATATATATATTTTTTTTTACTAACCAGAATCTTGTTGAGTTGCTCTGCATGGACTTTCACAGACAGCATGTCATTGATGTAATCTTTAAGCAGGCTTAACCCATTGCTCAACAAATTGCCATGTGTCTGCTCTGAGGTCTTCTCTGTCCCATTTTCAGCAAGCTAGGGGAAAATAATTACATCGGATCAAAATCACCGAAGAGAGTAAGTTAAGAGGCTCTCAGGAGGGGAAAAACCCTTCACGGTTCATGTGATAGGAGCACGATATGATTTGGAATTATCTTTTAAAGACTTTAATAATCGAGTTTGGTGTAGCCTATGTACCGCATTTACCGTATCCACGTACGGAATGTTGCAGCGTAAATGTGGGGAGATCCTTTTGATCTCAAGTGGTGATTCCAGGGAGCCCTATCACCAAATAGCGTGATTTGCCCCAGTCAGAACTGCTGTTTTAGGCCTAGTTGGCCCAGGCCAGAAGGAACCACCAATCCCAGCTATAAGCGTAAGAAAAGTTGAAGTTAGTACTCACATTGAGGTCTATTTCCAGGCACGCTAGGTTGGAATGTTTAATTGTTTTTATGACCAGTGTTCTGCTACCTGAAGGATCAATTTTCATCATATCTGTAAATTAAGAAGTGGCATGTATAAAATGTAAAATAGTACTCCGTGAATATTTGTAATGTTACCAGCATCTAAAGCTCTGAGTTTAATTAATCATTTCCTTCCATAATTGCAGCAATCTCTATGGACTGGTCCCCTGACCGATAAGCCTAAAGCGTGGGGTTGCTGTACATTAAAGTCATAGAATGGAGGAACGTCCTTTTCGTGTAGTATTGGTAGTATGTATATAAGATGGTCCACCTTTGGGTTCTAGATCAGCTAGAACATTACCCTTCCACTTTTAATCACTCCAAAAAAACAAGTCAATCATTTGACGGCACCCAACCCGTGAATCGATACGATGGCCGCCCTCTCTTCCAGTACCGTGGCCGCTGTCCATCAGAGATCAAATTAAAAGAATGACCTCTACTTCTTCTCTTGTCCTCAGCTCCCAACTAAAAACGTCCAAAGCCGTACAGAAATATCTCCCTTCCTAGTACTAGAAACTTTAACTAATCAGGAAAACTTACACTATTAATGTTGGTTTCAGATATACTTTTTATCTAATTCTATCAACGTTCTTAGTCCATACTTTAATAATCACCGAGTTGTTGTTTTTTACCATCTTAGTCTAATATATTTTTAATATTGGAAAAGAATGTATTTTTACTTACCTACCAGGCCACTGTTCAATTTATCGGACACAGAGGGAAGTATGTTGCACAGCTGTTAAAAAATACTGAATGAAATATAATTACAAACATACCCCCCTACCTGTAAACCAGCTTGGCATGGAGACGCTACAGCTCACAGCTTTAAAACTCCATACTGGGGTCCTGCGTTTGCAACATCCCCTATACATAATAAGCCTGAGAGTGCCTTTGTCTAGATGACCTAACAGACCATCACTGTGACTTTAAATCCAATAGTGATATACTTTAAGTACCATGTCCCTGCCTCTCTATCTATCTATCTATCTATCTATCTATTTATCGAGATAAGTAATTAAAACCCTTGAGTTCTCTACTATGAAATATTTACTGGATAGCAGACAACAAAGGGTGCAGTATGCTGCAGCTTCTCACAAACGTATTTTAAAATGCTGTCCCTTTAAGAGAAGTGCTTGCGATTTCTTGATTTCATATGTTACCATGGTGACCGGATCAATTATAAGAAAAAGAAGAACGCTATTAGATTAGTAAAGTACCAAGGATTAATAAGGTACAGATATTCTCTCTTTCTAACAGCAAGTGGCGTCTGGATAACCACAAGATTTCTAAACGCCAACGTAAACTTACTCTCGACTTCAGCGACTCTTCGTATTTCCTTGATTGCAAATTTAACTCACGAAGCCTTCGTAACATAAACAAAATAAAGTATTTCAGACATTATGAAGAAAATAAAGTATGTATCAGTGAAGTAAAAAAAAAATGCAAACAAATTGGGGAATATAATTGGGCGAATTACTGGTTTTATTTCCAAATTCATCTAAATACTAAAAATACAATTTTAACCCCTTAATGACATATATGACTTATATATATATAAGTTTCATTTAGTAAATATGTTTCAGATACTCACCATTCATTTTGTATTTTTGATATGAAGGCCTCACACTTTTTCAGACCAAACTGCAAGTTATTATCATCGTTTTGGAAACTGAAGGTGGCAACAATGTCAACTTCGACGATGAGGTCAACCCTCTGCTTCTTCCATCGTCCATTTGACGAAGGTCTAGGCAGCAAATCAGTTATTAAAATCTGCGTTTACGTGAAATGAGGAAGAGTGTTATTGGAGGCTGCTTTCTTGGGGAGTATTTATTATTGTGATTATATTTTTACACTTTCACACGTGGAATTTGGATTGTTTTTCTATATTTACGTGAAAGGATCAGATTTCTAGGTCTGATTTGTATGTGATTCAGGTTGAGACTTTTCTTATGCATTGTTTAAGACAGGATGGTCATTAATCCTAATGCCCTTAGGCAAGAGCTTCAAGATGGTCTGAACATTCCAAGCAATGATGTATTCCTGACAAATGGCCAAGAGATTTCAATCTTGTTTTTTTTTGAGTAAAAAAAAAAAAATATATATATATATATATATATATATTTATATATATATATATTTATATATATATATATATATATATTTATATATTTATATATATATATATTTATATATATATATATATATATATATATATATATTTATATATATATATATATATATTTATATATATATATATATATATTTATATATATATATATATATATATATATTTATATATATATATATATATATATATATTTATATATATATATATATATATTTATATATTTATATATATATATTTATATATATATATTTATATATTTATATATATATATATATATTTATATATTTATATATATATATTTATATATATATATATATTTATATATATATATATATTTATATATATATATATATTTATATATATATATATATATTTATATATTTATATATATATATATTTATATATATATATTTATATATATATATATATTTATATATATATATATTTATATATATATATATATATTTATATATATATATATATATCTATATATATCTATATATTAACCTAATTTATAACTTTATATATATATATATATTTCAGAAAGATCATGTTTTCTGTAGTTAGCTTACAGTCCTGCATGATATTTAATGTGAACAAAATATACTGTTTTTCATGATATGCTAATCCCATAACTCTATGTTTATTAACAAATTATTCTGCGGTTTATAGAAAACCGAACAGGGAATAAATACGCACGATTTTTCTCCATATCGGATCTTGCTCTGGGCTCTTATTTCCATGCTGTCGTTGGATTCGATGCGTCCTCTTATGTTTGTAAAAGAGACTCTATTTACAGATAGCCTAGAACAAAAATGGAGATGTTAAAATGTCCAAAAATGGGACATGGTGGATAAATGATCCTCTTTAAAAAAGCTGATTTATATAATTTCATAAACGAATATATTATACCATAATTATATAGTTATAATTTTCTAAAAACACATTTTTTCATATCTTATAGAGATTTTTTTGTTCAGTAGACCAGGATAAAACTTCTCATGCAAGAATCTTCTGTTAATATACTTTACTTGATCTAGAACAATGCACTGAGATTACATTGTGGCATACAAAGGAAACATACGATTCGATGGCTGATGGGCGACATGGTTCACCATCAGGTCTAGAAGCCCCAGAGCCTGCTCAATGTTCAGCGTCGCTGTAAAGAAGTTACTTATTAACATCACTCACACTGTGGACTGGGTCTTTCCACCTCTCTTTCGTCCGCCGTGACCATTGTTCCACTTTGGGGTCTGGACCACAAGATCTCCTATTTCTTTCCTGAGCATGGATTGATCAGTTGACTTGAACGAGTCATTGAAAGCTTAAAAGAAAACGTTATTTCATTGTTATTCACCGTGGTTGATGTCATTGTTGTCGTCGCTGTTCTCATAGGGACAGTTTGGACAGTTAGACATTCCTAGACATGGTTGTGTAGCTCTACAAGAGCAGATGTTCTTGTAAGTTCCCCTAGAATAAAGTTTCCTTGTGTAAACTGATGATGCCAAGTGGTGGTGGCTATATGGTAGCCCCATTTACTATGTTAATGTCCCATTGATACCCCAACCACCAAGGAACATATAGAAATTGATCACTTGATCATATGTGTGCTGTTCCTTGCCGAAATTCTCATCTTGGCAGGAACTCTATTTTGGAATTCTGAGAATATTGGAATCAAAAGTTATAGGCACGTTCAACTTATTAAATAATTTTTACAATATATTTTATGATCTATCGTAGAATAAATTAATTATTAAGGCTCTTTAGGTTTTTTGCATACCTCCTTCAAGCACATCACAGCATATTTTCATTTTGACCATAGGTTCACCCCATACTTCACTGGTGGCCAGTAGACCATACATGAACCAAGCAATGGTGGCTTTCAGCATCATTGCCCGTTGATCTAAAACAAACAAAAAAATTAAAGTTGGTTGAAATTAGACTTTGTTTTGATAATTATTGTATTTTTATGAAATATAAGACTAACTTTTTTGGAATTTTCTACTTTTTATGCTCAAGATACGACTAAACAACTATTTAACTATGCTTTTTAAAGCACACAACCCACACGATCACCCGAGCTAGATCAATGCACGTTAACTAGCCCTGTGTAACGCGATCTGCCTAAAGAATTGGGAGAAAATCTCTAAAATAAATATTAAAAACAGATATCTGAAAATGTGTAAATTGTCTTTGTAAAGCGGAGAGATTATTATTAAAACCCAGACATCTGGATCAGTTCTAGACGTTTTAGTTTGCCGGTCGCAGATCGCTTTTTAATTAAACCGTTCATTTAATTACACGTGCCATAAAATCCGAACGCCTATAATTAAGACAATGAAGCATTTCTCTAATATGAAGTCGGTCCATATTAATCTGCTACGGGACTTCATTTGTTTCCAATCTCGTTTTACAAAACCCAGTAGGCGATCAATCCTTGGCTTCTGAAAATTAAAGTGCACAATTTCTCTAGAAAGGACAAGAAGGCGCGAGAACCCCCGTAGAATGTTAATATGAGATTCTGTTTCTAGACTGGCGAATACACCTTTGATGTTTAGTAATCTCACCCATAGCCAAGATTACCATTTATATAGAAAGGGGCGAGAGAGCCATATGGTTGTAAAAAAATATTTTGGCTCATAAAATGCTGAATGCTTTCTTTTTAGGTCTGTGGCTCCTGCCCAACACACATTTACGTAAAGCAGGACCTGTCTTGGCACCAGGCACCCCTGGTAGATATCTGGGGTACATGGATCCAGGGGGGGGGCTTTGCAGAGATTAGTTGGACGTGGCTGAAATGTCTTGAAATGATTTACGAGGAGCCGATCCCCCCCAATGGGACTCAGATCCAACCCGATGCCCCTCTTTACTAGGAGCTCAGAATGTTTGTTGGCTATGAGGGTCTCACAGGGTTCTACGGCCCTAAAAGTCACAATAATGATTAGATAAAACAGCAAGCCAAAGCAGGAAATGTGTTAAATCAAATTGCGTAAACACACAATAATTGTATTAAAAAGAAAAAACATAATAATTTCGAAAATAGAAAAAAATGGGGTGCGCCGTTCTTGGCTGGATTGCCATTCGGTCTAGGAACAGACTTAAAGATATTGCACTAAAAAAGGTATAATAAGAAAGAAAATAGAAGGATTTGTATTACTCTAGATACATTGTTATAAAAATCAAAATTAAAAGCACAAAAAAAACTATCATGGTGACCTGAATCCTTCAAATCGTAGAAGACTTGGGGGGTATCTTTCACCGGCTACCATTCTTCCCCATCTTACCTAAGCAGGGTACGTCGACGGCGATTTCTGGAAGACCTTCCTGCTCTTTCAAAAGAAAAGAAGAAATAATTCCCGTGCTTTAAATACCCAACATATAAAAGGGCAAATTGCGGCTTAGTAAAATGATACATAAAGTACCAAGCAGATATGCTGGCAAAATGCATTCATTGTTTTATTTCCAGAATCCGTGATAAGTAAATGTCATATTTGCTTTTATTATTTGTACCCATTGTGACTTGAACTTTGGCTACCTGTTTTTGTGGTTTTAAATACCCCGTATTAAGTTAGCAACTAAGTATCGATTAAGATACTTCTCGAGGAATGTAGCACGTTACTAATTTATCCAGATTTGGCCATGTTCGTAAAGGGGAAACTGGCACAGTTCTGGTGCCCTTCTTGTATTTATGGAGGGGCTTTTCCATGATTTTATTGGAGGGGGTAAAGCTCCTCTATGGTAAAATTCCCTGCAAATGACTCCATTTCATGGCTGGCTGTACTAGTAAGATCTGTATGTTAAACTTGTTGACATGTTGTGTGTCGCATGCATTTTGTAACCGCTACTGTACTGTTTCATTTGCTCATTTGATTTATTTGGCCTGTAGATGGAAGCTGACAACCTCTTCTCATCACTGAAATGATGTGACCAACAACCCATCTCTTTCATCCTTTCTCCTTCTTCCCCTCATCTCTCCTTTATCTCTTCCCCTTCTCTCTCTCTCCACATTATCTCTAATCTTCTATATATATATCTCTCTCCTTCACCTTTTTTTCCTTCTCTTTGCTTTCTCTCCTTTATCTCTCTCTCTCTCTCTCTCTCTCATTACTCTCCTCCTTCACCCTCTTTTTCTATTTTCTCTTTCTACTTTCCTCCCTTCTCGCTTTTTCTCTAATCACCATTCCCCCAACCCCACCTCTCCCCGAGAAGGATAAAGTCCACCTTGCCCCATACTTGACTCTCACTTAACTTTGCTATGATCTCCCTCTAGCGCCATACTAAGAGAGATTGAAGAGGATGATGCTAGAAAACACTTGTCAAAGTGGGACCTGAAACATTGAGTGGGACACGGTCCACTCATGGTGCAGCAGGTGCACTAGAAATGCACCTTACCACAGTGACAAGGCTATTATCTACCATATGGGGTCTTTAGTTCAGACTATTTCAGTCTATTCCAGGAGTAATATTTCCAAAGATACACAAGTGTATAGAACTGTACAATGTAGATGCTGCACGTTGGCACCGTGTAGTTGCTTTCGTCTTGTGACTGGACCACAGAATGCCTAAAACAAAGGTTTCTTTGTTGAGTTGTTTCTTAAGGTGATGCCAAGAATTAGGGCAGTGACCATGAACAATTGTTTGAAGTATCATCTCTTATCATCTCTGCAATCACCTCCAGAGACTTTTGGTGTGAAACACTGAACAGTAACTTATAAAACGCCGGGCGTTAAATGTATGGTAAAGTTCAGGATCATGGTTCGTTATTGGTTTGTGCTCCTGACTTCGGCGAGTCTCTCTGGGTTGTATTTGTCCTGGATGAAAAAATAGCTGAAAAAGTAACGTTTTGTCAATTCCGTGCATGCTATATTAGCCTCCACCATTTCTACTGGGAGACTGTTCCATTTCTTTACTGGTATCTCAGTAAACTAGAACTTACATTATGCCTATGACCCTCGAGTTTTAGACTATGACCTTTTGGTCTAACTGCTCCTCCTTTGAAATAAGGTTCTCTCCCCGTCTCATCTCCTCCAAGCTTTACCTATTAAGATCCCTTAGTTGTTCCTGATAGTTTTGTCCTGAAAACCAGATACCGTTTTTGTAGCTCTCTTCTGGACTCTCTCCAACTTGTCAATATCTTTCTGGAGATGTCCCTAATACTCTACCCAAATTTGATGGTGGTATCTGTCCGTGCTGACAAAAAAAAGTCTTATACTGTGCCAAAGAAACAATGTAACCACACACGTCGAACAGAAGACACAAAGGCAAACTAAACCATAAACATCCATAGACGTCCGTCACAATCTCATTTTCTCCTATTGCGTAAAATTGAGATTTTATCTCCGATAAATATGTTTTTTATAAATAGGGACGTGGAAGCCATATACAGAACATTTTATTTCACAGGGCATGTAAATCCCGTTACTCTGTCCTGGCCGGCATCTAGTGGCGAAACAGAAAAGTGTGGTGTCAGGCTTCATTGATAATCCCATATCACCACCGCAATCTTCCCAAAAGTTTTTTTAGACACTGTCCTGCCGTCTGGCTTTTTGCAGGCAGTGGGGTGCATGGGGCAGTTGTGAAGATCCTCTGATCTCCCCTAACTGGCCCACTGAGCTGTAAAATCAATGGATTGCAGCGCCCACGTGGTGACGTGGCTTTTCAGGTATGGTGGATGGGTGACCACGCCCCTGTCCCCACCCACTTCTGGTACTTGCTCCACCCCTTGTTGCCATACCCTCAACACAGGTGTCTCGATTTGTACGATTAAAGCCACGTCAGAATATGAGCTTCGTAGTGTTGCGTCTGTAACTCTGCACTGCCATCTAGTGGCGGAATTACAATATTTTTCACACTTACGTACTTTTCATATTTAGCGGTAACCCTGTGCAGGGTTCTAATTAAAAATAACTAACTAAATAACAAATAACATACTGTTTGAGTCATTAAATGTGGATTGTCTCTGTGTAAATATATTACTGTATTAAAATGAGCTGTAGCTTGTGCCTTTCTGGCAATCCGTGTAATTGGTTTGGAGATAATTAGTTTAAACACCTAGGTTAATATTATCTAATCAATTTACAGAATAATCTTATAAATGCTGCCTGAACCAATCAACAACATAATGGGAGGAATAATCGTGAAGATACCAAGAAAAGAAAGTTAAAACAACTAAGCAGTCAGAGGTACTCAGTAAATATAAATAAATACAAAAAATATATATAAAAAAATGAAGAAGAATAACAAGGATTTCGAACAAAATATCTGGCTTCATTATTCATCATGACATAATATCCTAATACCGCCTCTGGTGGTATGTGGAACATAAGGGTGAGAATGACACTACTGCTAGAAGCCCAAAACCCATCCAGGATGACCCATCTCTGTAGAGTTGATACCAAGACCTGAGCTAAAAAAAAAAAAGACCAATTTACACAGACTGTAAAATCCTTTATTGGAAGAATACAGAACCAATCCTCAGTGTTTAACGCCCCAGAATAATAATCTCCGACGTAATGGATCCAACAAACTGCTACTTGTGTTACAGTTATAATCACTATCATGAGCTTCGAGGGCAGGTAACATGATCCGCTCATCTGATGGCATGTTAGTTACACGTGTTTGCTTGCCCTGCAGTGAAACGGGAAAAATATTAGACAGGACCGCATTGCATGGATACTGGGCTCAGGACAGCGGATACCGTTGCGCAATACTCTCTTCGGTGCAAAGATCTGTTACCTTTTAGGTTGGTGTAGATAGCACCACAAGATCCTAGAGAATGAAAGGAAATGCATCTTATTTATGCGATAATATTCATAAATAGTAAATACAACAGCCTGAACTAACTGCATGGTCGATTAGAAACTCTTAAGATCGCCACAGGAGGAAAATGAAGGGGAAATTGTAGCTTCGTCATCTTCTACCCATTCCCTACTTATTTTGGGCACTTGTATTCTACAGGCTTCACCGAGTTCTTCTGGTAGTTTGGGAATGATGTCATGGGAACTGTTCTTTCAACTCTATTTGAGAAAAAAGGATCTAGTGGTGTGAGTCAACGGTTAGGCGAATTGGGTGGAAAACAATGGGGGTAATAAGCAAACCCCCCCCACCGCCGAGAGATCAGGGTATTATCAGGTCCCCTGGGTTGATTAGGAGAGTTCCCAAGAACGAGCACCCAAGTTGAGCGTTAGAAGAGGACCTCAAACATTTAAATGAATACTTGTGACATCCCTAAGTTAAATTTGGTTTTCTGTATGGACCAACCTCGATCCATGAGCTGTTTTCAATTTCTACAGTTTTATATATATATAATAGAACATATTTTATTTTTGACTTACATCCAGAATGTCGATGTCGGCATCATTAAAGTCTATATTCATCAGCTTCGGAAGAGGAATTCCTTGTCCTACTACGGCTGGAATCAAAAGAGTTTAAGTATTAGGTTGACGTTATGGTTGTCAGCAGAAACCATGTGTCTTCCATATTACATTTTTAATACCATATCTTCAAGATGGTTGCCTATCTGATGAGGAGGCTCATGGGTCAGAACTAAAGTGTTGACATATGGAAATATTAATGACTGTCATTGGAGACAGATCACACTTACACGTCCCTCATGTATCACTAAATGTTCTAAGGTACGGCATCACGATATGACAACTAAAATATGGGCTTAGTGTCTTCCAAGAGGGGCTACAGGACCCCATAATCAACCCAACCAAAGGTAATTACAATGGAGCATATAGTCATGGAAAAGGAAATTAAACTGTGTGGTTTTTACAGTAATCCTATACAAGGATCGGATGTGTGCTTAACATTCTTGTTGTCGTCATCTGATATCATTTTATCTCCATATCAAACAATAGCCACCTTTGTATTCCATCTGATGGCAGCCCTATTAAATACTTTTTGGAGGTTTTTTTTCTTTTTTGTACCATGACAGCTACTTCCTTGTAAAACCAGCGGAATGATATAAAAATAGAATCCGTCATTCCGGCAAAACAATTGCAATTGTTCAGTGATGTTCTTCTATATCGTATTAAGCCAGAAACTCATTCTTACTGTTGATTGCCGGCAAGAGGGCCAAGCTCATGAGGTTTCCAACTAATCCCTCTAGTGCTGAAACCTGCAAGAAAAGGTGTCACCAAAAGAAGAAACAAAATAACCTGAATCACAGAAACTAATTTACTAACACCCTCTGTATCATGAATTACAAAACCATGGAAAATGGGTGTTTTTTGGTCCTCAACATCAACTGCAAACCAACTTGCATTGTCTAGCCCTCGAGTGGTTTCACTCGTCATGAGAATCGGATCTATTCAATCTCTTTAATGTTCATGCCAACCTCAAGGTGCTGCCAAAAGTTACTTGGAAGTCCAAAATCAGCTGTAGCCGTTCATTTGGTGAGATGTTGTGCGCATCATACATGTTTTGGTCTACCCTATAACTTGGTCATTTGGATGGAACTTCCACCCTTCGATTGTCCTACTTACTTCAAAGCGTCCGACCGATGAAGACAATAACGAGGCGTGAGTGCTAGAAAACATGGAAATATCTGTCAGGGGTGTGTTTTATGAAAGGGTTTTTGGATAAATCCATAGTCTTCCCATCATTACTTCTTAAATAACTCCAAATAGAGCCATTAGAATCACTTGGAGGGAGAAAATGAAACTTTTCACCCAACTATCTTCTGCACACACTACACACACACATTCATGGGGGTGGCGAACAAGTTTTACCTTTCAAGAGATAATGCTATCATCAGCTTGTCGCCGCCGACAGTGAAGTGAGCGCTTAACCGGACATCCTGCAGAGAGAGAGAGGAGAAACTCTGTGAAAATGCAACATCCATGATTGTTATTCAGCCTATGAAGAGCACAAACACCAAAAACAAGAGATCGTAATCTAAAACCAGGGGGTCAGAGGCTTAGATGGAATGTAAGGACGTTTTGCTTAACTGAGCGGATGGTAGATAAGTAGAGCAGCCTCCCGGCAGAAGTGGTAGAGGGTAATACAGCGAGGGAATGTAAACATGCATGGGATAGGCGTATGGGCCCTGAATCTAAGACGAGACCATTCCTACTTTCTCCAGAACTTGTTTCATTTAAGGATATTGAAGACCTTGTTACACACAATACTTACCACCCCAAGGACACAGAGAGACGTGAGTGTTGAGTCTGGATTGGAGGCATAGATTTCTGTTTTAACAAATAAGGTTACAAGTCCTCGATTTTTCTGCAGCTTGACAACAGGAGCCGAGGGAACCTTAGCCCTGAGGATCAGCGGTCTGGCGTCTTTATACATGAGAGAAACCTAAATTAAAACAAATAATCCATGTTATTGGGTTTTCAAAATATACATTCTTTAAATACATGAAATAAGTTTATATATATATATATATGACTTTATATATTTATGACTTTACTCAAGAACGCTTCTTTGTAATTATTTTCATTACATTATTATTATTATTATTTACCTTTGGAATGATACTGCCAAGGACTGTTGTTGTAAGCGGTGGAATTCCAGGTACCTGAAAATTGGGAACACTAATGCAGTTTAATGTCATTTTTAACAAATTATGTGCAATATATACATTTTATATCTATTGTAAAACTTATTCTGTAAAATAAAATAAGCAGACACTGTTTTCCCCCAGGCTATAACTGCTAAAAAGGAACGTTCCGCTTGACTTCTGTCTTTTGATGACATCCCAGTGACCGCTTGTTCCTGTCTCCTTTTACCAGTTCAAAATTCTTCAGAAAGTCTGGTCCAGGTCAGAAGGGCTCTTCCTAAACTATTTTGAACTGGCACGGTAAGATAAGAATGACTCTCGGTCACGTTAGGTCACATGACTGCGGAGAAACCGAGCCTGCTCACACAGTGTGCAAGCCGCCTGATAGTAGGGAGGCTGTATGTATGTTTGTATATGTGTATGTATGTATGTGAGCATGAATATGCATGCATACGTGTGTGTGAGCATAGATGTGTAAGTGGTGTGAGATGGTGTGTGTTAGCATGAGCAATGTAAGAATGTGTGTGTTAGAATGAATGTGTACGGGTGTTTTTGAATTTTTGTAAGTGTGTTTACATATGTGTGCCACAGTGTATGTTGGGGGAGCAATGATGGCACAGACAAGCTGTTTGAGGGCAATGATGGCACAGACTAGCTGTTTGGGGTAAAGATGGCACAGCTAGTCTGTTATGCCCCTAACTGTCAGCCTCTTTGAGGCCTAATGTCATACTTCACTGTTGTGCTTTCTGTCAAGGCTTTATCTGCCAGGGACCAACAACGAAGCCATTCCCATGTTCCAGGAAAAAAGAGGCACAGACGGGAATGTATCTGATAGATATAATCCCTAAGCATCGCTAAAACCTGTCAGAGAATGTAAAACACTTATGCAATGGATGTATCTAATCCAAGACAGCTACTCACATCTCCATTGGTGATTTCTATATCCATAAGACCTTCTTTTTGAAGAGCAGTTAAAACGCATCCAAGGAAGTTGGAAGAGAGGCCAAGCTGGGATTCTGTGGCTTCTGTCATCGGTGGCATGGAGACTGGGGCATTGGAGTTACCAAGTGGGTAGTCAATGAGACCCCCTCCTAACTGACCCACCACTGTCTACAAAAAAAGAAGAGTGCTGTTAGTAAACATCAATGACTGTATATCAAATATAAATTATTAACAGTATTAAGGAAGAGAACTTACATTTAAATCCAACTCGATGAATTGCCCGGTCACTATAGGAAGGCTTGACACTGTGTATTGAATGCTACCGATTAAACCAAGTGGAACCATAGCTGTGATTAAAACAAATAAAATACATTAATACAACGAGGATGTTTCCAGATTGTCATTGTCGGAAATGTCATGCAAGGGTTGGGTTTACATCTCAGAAGCCTCTAGGCATTAATATTAAAAGGTGTCTTCAAAGGTGGGACATCGTTGGGTCTGGGAATGTGTAGATGTGGCTAGAGCAGGGGTAGAATGTTTTTTACAAGACAATTTGCAAATAACCAATATGCCCTAAAATTTTGTCCTGGCCACTACATTTGCCATTAACTCACAATTCACAGTAAGAAGAAGTCCATTGGTCAAGTCAAGCACAACATTGACGACGGGGCACAACTGAGAAGTAAAAGCAGCACAATCTGTTAGCTCTCTTAAATAACATTTCCCAAAAGGCAAAACACGCCTGTTAAGCAGGCAATACGATACAATGTCATTTATCAGGTTAACTTATCAGTAACTTCCATGATCTCAAACACAAATCTATATCCAAGAGATTAGAATACAGAGATCGTCCTTACCAATCCAGGAAGAATGTTCCGAAGAAGATTACTGACCAGCCCATCCAAAATTCCAGACAACAAACTGTGTAGAGAGGGGGTGTGTGTATTTTTTCGATAATTTATCTGATTTACATGACATTATTTTTGCACATGATGAAAAATACCATATTACTCACCCTCTTAAAAGTCTAATATTGATTCCACCGAGCAATGCATGGCAGTCCTCAATCACCAGCCTGGGTACCCCTGATGCCTCCTGGGTGAGCCGGGTTCTGGCTGTGATGTTGACTTCCACCAAGATATCAAGGAACCCCAAGAGGCTTTGATAAATGAGGAAATAAGTACAAAACAGCAATACTTAGTATTTATGGATTCCTGAAAGGATCATTGCGGCACTTCCAAAATGTTTCCGAAATTTCGCTCTTACCTTTTTCCGTTAATGGCCACCTTGGTATATAAGTTAAGATGGACTCCAATTCCCGGCAGCAGGTGCAACGAAATTTTAGGGAGTGTAAGATCAATAATCCGTAAGCTAAAAGAAACATATTTATATATATATATATAGTATATAAGAAAATATTCCTTGAGCATGGAGACAGATCTTCCCCTTGGAACAACTAGGGCTCTATGTCTATTAGATGGCGACACATGATATACATACATGATGAATAATTCACAATACCTCAGAGGCACGCACAATATCTCTCCCTTTTCACTAGTGATGAGTTACTTTTGAGATATCTCCTTCACACCACTAAAACATGTTAAGGGATATGAATGAGAGAAAACATATCTTTGGGGGCAGGTTTTTGTATTGGATATCCCCAAGGAATTTTCTAAAATCCTAAATCCGAAAGATATCCCGTATAATTATCAAGGTATGAAACATTTTCTCTTTGAAAAAATGAATTTGATATAACTTACCCAGTAATCCCCTGCACTGTGGTTAATAGTCCTCCATTTCCAAGAATGCCAAGAAGACCTCCTCCTCCAAGCAAGCCGCCCAACAATCCTCCATTTCCAAGGAGACCTCCATTAGGTTGAGGACCTGTGTTACTATTATCAAATCCTGCACCACCAGCAGCACCACCTCCACCACCACCCCCACCAAGAACGCCCCCAAGAAGTCCTCCGCCACCGCCGCCACCACCACCACCACCACCACCTAGGACACCACCGAGAAGGCCACCTCCTCCACCACCCCCTAGGACACCACCGAGGAGGCCACCTCCTCCACCACCCCCTAGTACACCACCTAACAGACCTCCTCCTCCACCGCCACCTAGGACGCCACCCAGAAGACCCCCACCACCTCCTCCACCAAGCAACCCTCCAACCAGACCTCCAACAAGATCACCGCCACCAGCTGCTGCAGGATTTTGCAAATTATTCTGGGAATTTCTTCCTTTCATTTGTCCTGAAACAGCTAAAACACCAACAAAAACAGAATTATTTTTTTTTCCTTTTTTTGCCCAAAGTCTTTTTAATATCGTCTTGCAACACGGACCTTATTACAGCCGGGTTAATACATGCATAATACAGGAAATTAGGGGTCTATTGGTTCTTGTCTTCCATCACTATGACTATATCTTATGAATATGCATACACTGAAACTTCATAAAGAATATTTCAGGTGTCATCGAAAGCTGGTGAATAACTTAAATTTAAGAGATTTTTTATTATATTTCTGTACTTCTTACCTTTATTTAAGGCTCCTTTGCTCATTCGAAGTACAGCTCCGCTTTTCCCAGAAACAGCAGCAAAATGAGACTGAATGAGCAGAGAACACACAAAGCAGACTCGCCATAACCTGAACATCTTTGGACTGAATATCCGTGAAGAACACTTGGAACTGAAAATTCTGATCACTAGGCACACATTTTCTTCTACCCCAGTTGGCGACAAACACTGCAACCGATCCTTATATCCTGAACCAAATTCTAGACTTTAATCCTACATCTGATATCCAAAACAATTAACAACTATTGTGGGTTTTTTCCAAGATAAACAATTGTTGTGGGATGTAGCAAGACTGCCAACTGTAAGGTCAGGTGTCAAATCCCTCAGAGGATTAAATGTTCTATCTAAACCTGTGCTGACTAATTAGGAAATGACTAAGCCCCTCCAGATGAACGGATAGGTCTAGCCCTAAAGGGAAATCCAGAAACATATCAGTAACGGTTATGGCGTACAAGCTCAGTATGTACTATTCCAACAGTCACAAGAAAACCCATGGGTGTGCGGAAATAAGGGTCACTTGGTAGTGGAAGTCTTGGGTAGAGATGGGTCTCCCATCTTCATGGTTTGGTTGACCTGGCCCATATAACGGTCACGTTCCTCGTCTAAATTTAGGGTCCCTATGTTTGCAAATCACACCTAATTAGCAGTAGTGGATCCAGGTCATATATCACGTGGTGGTCCAGGAGTGTAACTACCATGGGGCAAGAGACGCAGCTGTTCTAGGTGTAAAAACAGCAATACTCCGGTGCTCTATTCTGCTTCTGTCAACCCGAAGCAGGATCTCTACTCCTTCTCAATAGACATTTGACGATTTCTTTCTTTTTTCCTCTTCCTTTTTTCTTTTTCATTTTTTTCTCTCTCTTTCTTTTCTTTTTCCCCTTTTTCGTTTTTTAACTCAGCACTTTAATATGATTAATACTTTATATACTTGAATACCACTTATTCCACTTACGATTTTGCCTCTCAATCTGATATCCGTTGAGACAAGTTGTGAACTCACTTTAATTTACAGTATATTGTATTTTTATCTCCGATGACACACATCTCCCCTTTCACTTAGTAACATTAATAAATAGGATGCCGTAAGGGGATATTACTTAATGAGAGCAAACATTTCTATATAAAATTTGTTAAATTTGTTAAATTGATTCTCGATTTCATAGGCAACCGGGTGAACAGATAAGAAATCTGATGTAGTGATCATATGTCCTTGTAGCCGGCCACTTTTACCTCGTTAAACCAGATAAGTAATCCTTTTATCAAACATTAATGTAGTGCTATAGAAATTGAGGGGAGCTGTTAAACTTCTATAAAGATTAGCTTTTCTCATATATCACTTTAAAGAAGATTAATCATAAATCATACTAAAAACCTCTGTCAATGGCAATTGGTTTCCTATTACCAGATAACATCAGCATTTGCGCATCCCGTAGAAATCCAGGAAAAGTTTATTGCTTGAGAATACAATGCTCGGCCTTCATGTTATTTATTATTTGTTTGGTGTGAAAACGAAGAAAGACATTTCCGATCTGGTTTAGTCACTTATTTTTGCTGTCTCTTGTGCCCCCATGGAGCAACAATACTGCCCTTCATGGGAGAAGACCGGCAAAGGGGGCAATTGTCTACTGGTCTGCTCTGATTTAAAGACTTTAAGCCACCGCCAGAACCTTACTTTCTGAGAACCTTTAAGTAGTATGTTTTGACAGGTATCCATTCGACAGCAGAGCATTGTACACACTAGACGTGTGAATGGGCCAAAAACGATTCAGACAAGTTTTTCAGTTTGTTTTTGGCCCATTTGTTTTTCAGGCAACACATTTTGTTCCCTGCGATAGAAGATGAAGAAGACGCGGAAGTGGTCGGTAGAGAAGGTAGGGAAACATTTAGAGAGCGTGAGAGTGAACAAGAATGACAGTGTGAACGAGTGAGTGAGAGTGTGAGTGAATGTGGGCCCACATATTTCAGATGAAAACACAAGAGCCTGAAACCTGGCTTCTGAAAGGCAGATAAGAACATGTTTGCATACGTTTATCAGAAAGAAAACCAAACAAAATGAATTGCAGGGAAGGAAATATATTTTATTTCAACAATAATTACATTTAATTGTATTACATTCCATTTATTCAAGACTGGTTCATAATTTACATTGGATCACCACATGGGAAAAGCAATCATAGGATCTCAGCGTGCCATTTTTAGATTTAAATCACCATAGTACGATATTACAAGCTTTGTTTGCATAAACATTTGCAGTTATAATATTGTTTTGTTTATATGATCTGTTGTAACTGTTAAAAAAAGAATTTGCTCTTTAAAATTTCCAGTCATTCATTTTAGATTTCCAACCATTGTCTTGTCCTTTGTTGTACATTCCATTACCACTCATAGACATGCTTCCTTTCTTAAATTCCCCTAGGGACATGTCTCCTCCCTTACCGCTAGAACTCCACTTTTGTCCAAAATCTACTTTATAATCACTGCCTGAAATGTCTCCGGCCATGAAACCAGGTGGCCAAACCTTTCCATAATCTGCACTAAATTCACCAAGTGAAAGGTCTCCTCCCATATTGCCAGAAGTCCACTGTTGTCCAAAATCTACGCTATAGTCACCTCCAGAGGACATGCCACCCATGCTTCCAAAATCTACTAT
The DNA here is from genome assembly GCF_027358695.1 of Spea bombifrons. NCBI lineage: Eukaryota > Metazoa > Chordata > Amphibia > Anura > Pelobatidae > Spea > Spea bombifrons. The sequence continues at coordinate 26,859,276 of NC_071099.1, read as the reverse complement.
TGACATTCCTCCCTCCATGCTGCCAGGGGTCAATTGAAGTGTTCCAAAATCTACATCAAATTCACCAAGTGAAAGTTCTCCTCCCATATTGCCAGATGTCCACTGTTGTCCAAAATCTACTTTATAGTCACCTTCAGAGGACATGCCACCCATGCTTCCGAAATCTACCATTGACATTCCTCCCTCTATGCTTCCCGGGGTCAATTGAAGTGTTCCAAAATCTACATCAAATTCACCAAGTGAAAGTTCTCCTCCCATATTGCCAGATGTCCACTGTTGTCCAAAATCTACTTTATAGTCACCTCCAGAGGACATGCCACCCATGCTTCCGAAATCTACTATTGACATTCCTCCCTCTATGCTTCCCGGGGTCAATTGAAGTGTTCCAAAATCTACATCAAATTCACCAAGTGAAAGTTCTCCTCCCATATTGCCAGCCCACTGTCCAAAATCTATGTTAATGTCGACTGGAATTTCAGATACAACCTGGGGACTGTCATAATCAAAGCTGAATTCAACTACTGGAATGTCTATTTCCAATACTGAGCTCATTTTTGGTATTTCTACATCAATGTCAAGTCCTGGGATGCCAATCTGAGAGAAGTCTATATCAAGTCCTGGAATGGTTATTTCTTGGAAATCAATATCAAGTCCTGGCATGCTTATTTGTGGGAATTCTATATCAAATCCTGGGATGTCTATTTGTGAGAAATCTAGATCAAGTCCTGGCATGCTTACTTGAGGTAAATCTATATCAAATTCAGGGATGCCAAAGTCTATATTAAGCTCCAACTCTGGGAAATCTAATTCGAATTCTAAGAAGTCTGGTTTTGGTAATTCTATATCCAGGCCTATTTGATTGAAATCTCCTCCTAGGTCAAAATCAAATTCTGGGATTCCTATTTTGGGGAAATTCAGGTCAAAATCTAGACCATCCAGGCCATATTCTGGGATTTGTATACCTGGGAACTCTAGAGGAAACCCTGGCACATCTATGTTTGGGAGTTCTATATCAAATTCAATTTTTGGCATGTCAATTCCAAGGAAGTCCTGGTCTAATGCTGACCATGGCATGTCTACATCTGGGATTTCAATGTCAAGGTTAAATTCTGGGAAATCGATCTGTGGCATTGATAGATCAAAATCATAACCAAAATCTGGGATGTCTACTGGTAAATCAGGAAAAAAATCAAAATCGACACTTATGTCAGGAATGTCTATGTCGATTAATCCTGGTGATAATATATCAAGCTCTCCATAACCGCCTGGATTTTCATCAGGTGCTGGTCCTCCTCCTAATAAACCGCCTCCTAGTAACTCACCGGGGATAAGACCTAGTTCAGAGGTAGACAATATAGTTAGCTTCTTCCATTTTGTCATCATCCATCCAAACGTACGTTTACTTTGAGTGCGCATGCCAAGAGTGTGTTGAGAAATAAACCAGACAACTTACCTCCAGCCAGACCAACAGCTGTGTTGAGTAAGCCAAGTGCAACTTCCACTAGGGGGCACACCTAAAAAAAAAAAAGAATCCAAACAATGTGCAGTTTAGGGTAGGTACTATGAATAGCTTGTTTTAACTTTTTAAGAAATTCATATTAAAATTGTAATTAGGAATCTTATCCTGGTTCCAAAATCAAGGTAATATCAATATAATCTATGAAGCTTTATTCTTCACTGACTTAATGTATCCCTTAAACACCATTAAAGGGTCAGTAATATGTGGGCTTTGCTGTTAATGTAGTTTTGTTGCTTGAAATACATGGCCACTACCATAATAATGAAGTATAAATAAGGATATAAAAATGAAAACACATTCGAAAGGGGCAATTTCAATAGACTGCAGACCAGACATACGGATTTTAGGTCAAAGATCTATAGCCAAGGGTATAAAAACCATGAGGATTGAGAGATTTGCATTGTACCAACCATGGAGTCAAGCAATGGGAGAAGACTGAAAGAAGGAGTTACGGAATGAGAGAAGGATGGGCAATTGACCAAAATTTTGTAAATTTTAAACTCACAAGTCCAGGAGCAACTCCATGAAGAACTCCCTCGCCAATGTCAAGCACTCTAAAGAGGTAGAAGAAAAAAAAGTCAACATAAATGCATATTTCAGGTGTAGATTTGAAGGCTTACTGAAAATATCTAATTCTACCAGACCTTCCCCTGTTTTCTCCAACTTTAGATACTCTCTAAACAACAATACCTTTAGACATTTACCACCTAACACTCTTTTCTCACCTAACACACCTTTTCTCAACTTCTTTTCTACCAAGAATTCCTTTCTATTACATGTATGGATATGAAACGGATAGGGCTTGTATAAGCAGGTCTAAGGGCAGAAACTTCTTAGCTCCTTCCTAGATTCTTCTTCTTGCAAGTAGAAACCCTCAACCCCTTCTGTAGTAGTATTTGGGTTTCTATTAAAATAACAATGTAGCTCTGTGCTCCTTATTATACAGTTGCTGGATTTAGAAATTAAAGTGGATCTGTGTTGGAAACCCAAAGGTTTCAGCTCCTTTTGCCAACCACCAAAAGACAGGGTGTAATTAATTTTTTTAGGGACGTACACTCGGTTAGGTTAGCCTAGCATTGCCACTACATATATCTCTGCTACTATGTATGGTTAGGAATATAATACATCCTATATAAATTAACTAACTAACTAAATTATATCAATAATGTTCCAGTCAACACTAATGTTATTCTATGAAACTTCATCTTCAAACTAACGAATGGGACCCACAGAATATTAAAAAGTGATAACATATACATCATTATACATAAACTATTGGACCTCTCCGCTTCTTAAACTTTTAAAAGTTGGTTACTGTGGGGTACTTACCCAAATCCTTTCATTTTGATGCCGGTGAAAACATTTTCGCAGGAGTCAACCACAAGAGTTAATGCGCCATTGACATCTTCAATCTGGACTTTTAGAGTAACGTTAGCTTCCACACAAGCACCCAGCATGTCTCCCAAAATTCTGAATAAGAAAGTGAGGTTAAGGCCTTTGGAGACCCTGCTTGTCACCTACTGAGGATCCATTGACCGAGCAGAAGGTGGCTCTGCTTTGGTTTATGGTCCTCCCCGATTGGAAACAGCTTTGGACTTGAGCCCACAGTGGCCTTTCCAATGGTATCTTAATAATATTTAACAATGTTGTTGTAAAAAAAAAAATATAAAGCATATTACCCGTTTTCTCCACCCATTCCGATCTTGCAATACACATCAATCTGAAAGCCCAGGCCGTCTAATGGAGTAATTGTAATCGCAGGAAAGACAATATCCACACTTCCCAAACTGGAAATAAATAAATATATATATATATATATATATATATATATACCACAACACAATGTAATGCAAATGATACATGTTCAATTTATTAAACATGATAAAATAACAGTAACAAAACTATTATTTTAATGTATTACCATGTCATTAAATTTATTTGTTCAACTTATTTTAATCATTTTGTTATTTAAAATCTATGAGAATACAATTTTCATCAGTTGTGCCCAAAAGAGCAAGGTTTTTTTAAGTCTATTGAAAGTATGTAAAAAACATAAACATAACAAACATTTCTGTACTATATTTTTATTTCACTGCACCTGTGTACTATGCACTCTATGGAAAGATGTAAATTTGTGATATGATTTAAGGAAATCTGACTCACCCAAGTGTGTCTGTTACAAGTCCAAGAGCTCCTCCCAGCAAATCACCTCCAAGAAGTCCGCCTAGCAGATCTCCGCCCAGCAAATCACCTCCAAGAAGTCCGCCTAGCAGATCTCCGCCAAGAAGGCCTCCCACTAGGCCATCACCACCAAGAAGTCCTCCCACTAGGCCATCATCACCAAGAAGTCCCCCAAGTAGACCATCTTCACCAAGAAGTCCTCCCACCAGACCATCATCACCAAGAAGCCCAGCTAACAGTTCACCGCCAATAAGTCCTCCAAGCAACCCATCATCACCGAGAAGCCCTCCTACTAGACCTTCATCACCAAGAAATCCACCCAACAGTTCAGCACCAAGAAGGCCACCTAGTACACCTTTATCCCCAAGAAGACCTCCTACTAGACCATCATCACCAAGAAGGCCACCAACTAGACCATCATCTCCAAGAAGACCTCCTACTAGACCATCATCACCAAGAAGGCCACCAACCAGACCATCATCACCAAGAAGCCCTCCACCTAGACCATCACCACCAAGAAGGCCACCAAGTACACCATAATCTCCAAGAAGACCTCCTACTAGACCATTGTCACCAAGAAGTCCTCCTACTAGACCATCACCACCAAGAAGGCCACCAACTAGACCATCATCACCAAGAAGACCTCCTACTAGACCATTGTCACCAAGAAGACCTCCTACTAGACCATCATCACCAAGAAGGCCACCAACTAGACCATAATCTCCAAGAAGACCTCCTACTAGACCATTGTCACCAAGAAGACCTCCTACTAGACCATCATCACCAAGAAGGCCACCAACTAGACCGCCATCTCCAAGAAGACCTCCTACTAGACCATCATCACCAAGAAGGCCACCAACCAGACCATCATCACCAAGAAGCCCTCCACCTAGACCATCACCACCAAGAAGGCCACCAACCAGACCATCATCACCAAGAAGCCCTCCACCTAGACCATCACCACCAAGAAGGCCACCTACAAGACCATAATCTCCAAGAAGACCTCCTACTAGACCATTGTCACCAAGAAGTCCTCCTACTGGTCCATCACCTCCAATAAGTCCACCTACAAGACCATAATCTCCAAGAAGACCTCCTACTAGACCATTGTCACCAAGAAGTCCTCCTACTGGTCCATCACCTCCAATAAGTCCACCTACAAGACCATAATCTCCAAGAAGACCTCCTACTAGACCATTGTCACCAAGAAGTCCTCCTACTGGTCCATCACCTCCAATAAGTCCACCTACAAGACCATAATCTCCAAGAAGACCTCCTACTAGACCATTGTCACCAAGAAGTCCTCCTACTGGTCCATCAGCTCCAATAAGTCCACCTACAAGACCATAATCTCCAAGAAGACCTCCTACTAGACCATTGTCACCAAGAAGTCCTCCTACTGGTCCATCACCTCCAATAAGTCCACCTACAAGACCATAATCTCCAAGAAGACCTCCTACTAGACCATTGTCACCAAGAAGTCCTCCTACTGGTCCATCACCTCCAATAAGTCCACCTACAAGACCATAATCTCCAAGAAGACCTCCTACTAGACCATTGTCACCAAGAAGTCCTCCTACTGGTCCATCACCTCCAATAAGTCCACCTACAAGACCATAATCTCCAAGAAGACCTCCTACTAGACCATTGTCACCAAGAAGTCCTCCTACTGGTCCATCACCTCCAATAAGTCCACCTACAAGACCATAATCTCCAAGAAGACCTCCTACTAGACCATTGTCACCAAGAAGTCCTCCTACTGGTCCATCACCTCCAATAAGTCCACCTACAAGACCATAATCTCCAAGAAGACCTCCTACTAGACCATTGTCACCAAGAAGTCCTCCTACTGGTCCATCACCTCCAATAAGTCCACCTACTAGACCATTGTCACCAAGAAGTCCTCCTACTGGTCCATCACCTCCAATAAATCCACCTACAAGACCATAATCTCCAAGAAGACCTCCTACTAGACCATTGTCACCAAGAAGTCCTCCTACTGGTCCATCACCACCAAGAAGGCCACCAACTAGACCATCATCACCAAGAAGACCTCCTACTAGACCATTGTCACCAAGAAGACCTCCTACTAGACCATCATCACCAAGAAGGCCACCAACTAGACCATCATCACCAAGAAGACCACCTACCAGATCATTGTCACCAAGAAGGCCACCAACTAGACCATCATCACCAAGAAGACCTCCACCTAGGAGTCCTCCAGCTATACCACCATCCCCAAGAAACCCTCCTACTAGACCATCATCACCTAGGAGTCCTCCCAATAAACCTCCACCCACAACTTCTCCCATTAGACCATCTCCACCAAGATATCCTCCGAGTAAACTATCACCTCCAAGTCCTCCGATTATACTTCCACCCACAACTCCTCCCATTAGACCATCCCCACCAAGATATCCTCCCAGTAGACCATCACCACCAAGTCCTCCCACAAGACCATCAACCGCAAGAAACCCTCCCATTAGGCCATCGCCACCAAATCCTCCAACTAGACCATCACCCCCAAGAAACCCTCCCATTAGGCCATCGCCACCAAATCCTCCAACTAGGCCATCACTACCAAGAAGTCCTCCCATTAGACCATCACCACCTAATAATCCGCCTGTAAGATCTGCAGTAACATCACCACTAAGAGCACTTCCCACAAGATTCCCACCAACATTTTTCAGACTCCCAATCAGACCTCCACCAATACCTTCTATGCCCCCTTTTTTCACCTCTCCCCCTAATAACCCTCCGAACAGTCCCCCTTTCTTCCCACCGCTTTCACCTGATGATTCTTTCTGTTTCTTGTTTCCACCTAAGATACTGCCCAAGCCACCCTTTTTATCTTTTCCCTTCTGGCCTTTCCCATTTCCACCAATGTTTCCATCACTATTACTTGAAAATGCATATGCATGTGTGTCTCCATCACTTAGATCCCAACTGAAACCAGATTCACCACCTGTCATCATTTTGCCTCCTTCATACATAGCCCAGTTAGAAGCCCCTTTGCCGTTTCCATCTTCAAAGGAAACCCAGCTACTACTTGGGCCACCTTTCATGCTATTTGATTTTCCACTAACTTCCCAATTAGCAGACGAAGGCTGACCCTTGAAAACTGCACTTTCAAAGTTCCCTTTGCCCGCATCATTTACATTCCACTTATAGTTTTCCACTGGACCCGCTGTTTCAGAACTATGTGTTGTCCAGGTGAAGCTTGGCTGACTTTCAAAAACCATTGCTCCACTTTTCATGTTTTCAGGAAGGTCCCAGTTAGAACTACTTCCAGATTTTGTCCAGCTTGTTTTAGATGTATGGCCGCTTTTTCCTGATCCAAGGTTAGACACTAGACGGGATTTAAAGAAAAGTCAATTCTTAACCTACATAGCCTTTGAACAAAGATAATGTAGGCAACAGCTTTCATGGGGTAAAATACAATAAAGTAGTGATCTGTACTGCTTCGGTTGGTCCAATGAACTTTTGATTGGCAATCCAAAAATTCTTAAATGTTCCATATATATATATATATATATATATATATATATATATATATATATATATATATATATTTGTTCCTATTTTTGTTGCGTTTCCTTGCATGTGTCAGTCTTCTATGTTTTATTTGTTTGAATATCAATGAGTGTGCTGTTTTGTGTATAATATACATATGCAACTTACCTCCTTCCCAGGTCATTGTCTCTGCTGGGAAGACTTTTGGTGCGGGTCTGGATAGCACAAGATTCTTGGGCAGAATTGCCAAGCCGCATAAAAGCAGCATCTTCCATAGTATGGACATCATGCAGTCCTATAATTATTAATTTAATACATGGACAACTTATACTTACTGACAATTATTGAAAACAAAGAAATATAAATAGATATATCGAAGGCACGGTTAGCAGAACAATATGGAGCCATGGCATCAATGGTGCCAATAAATGGTTAGAATTTATTTTGGGGCCATCATATTTTAACATTTGCTATTGAATCAACATTCAGATAGGAATTTTCGGGGCTGACATAATAAAGGTGACCACGGAGCAAAAGTATATTGAGCAGATTATTAGGAAGTGGCAGAAATGGAAACATTAAAAAGAACATGATAGTTACAAAACACAAGGATGAGTAAATAATATCTACCCAGTCTACTCTTTGCCTAGACATATAGCAAAAATACATAATGCTTAAACGATCCATGTCTATGGCAGGTTATTAATATTATTAAAATGTTTTACAGCTGTCATGAAAACTATGGCAGCAAGTGGCATCACTGGGGTATCCAAGAGTAAGTCCCCTTTTTGACGTAGTTACTGTCCCATCTCAGATCTAAGATTTGTCCTAATGGTCTTTCCATATAAAACTATTATATATATATATGAGAAGTTTCGTCCATACGGGCAGCCTTTGGGGTCACTTCTATGAACCACGTAAAGCATAATTTTCTTATTAACCACTATTCTTTCACTCTCCTATTAAACATTTAGTGCATGGAAAGTTCTGCACTTACCTCGTTCAGTTCAGGCTTAGGTGTTTGAAGAAAGCCCGAGTCTTTCTGTCCACCTCCTCTCTCCTCTGAAACCGAAGCGATATTGGTCCTCCTTTTATACCCAACTTTGCCCCGGCAGTTAGGGAAGTCACGCTATAGATGACAGCAGGGATTATTCCTTGGATGCGGATAGTGTGTTAAGTTTTGTCCAAGGCAAATAGTTATACTTAAAGCCTGAAAAATAAGAAATGACATTAGGGATCCAAAAATCATTCCTTGCCAATTTAAGGACATACTCGTACATGCGTATGTATGTGTATATGTATGTATATGTTTATGTAGTATATATATATATATATATATATATATATATATATATAATGTTTAATTTATTATATGTATGTACATTTGTGTACTAATAATATCTAGTATTATATATATATATATATATATATATGTATATATATATATATATACACATATATATATATACACATATATATATATAAATACCTATGGACTCATGTTGAGGTATATGTTAATATGTGAATTATCAATATATTAGAAAACATTATTGCATAAAGCTGCAAACCACTTGGTTGCCAATGTCAATAAATAGAAAATGAATAACTCTGCTTTAGCCTCTTATCCATTAAAATAAACCAACATGGCTGACTTTGAGTGGTAAGCGGGACTGCGTGAGGGTCACACACCTGTCTTAGGTGAAGCAGTACTAGAAGGAGCTGGGCCAGCACTCATCTATAAGCGACCCTTATTGAGGGAGGTTGGGGGGTGCTATTCAGGTCAAAAACAGGTCCCACCACCACTGGTTGTAGTTGAACCCGTAGATGTTCTTGATAACAAAGTTTGCAAAGTTCTCATTGAAAGATTTACAGAGTTTAGAAGTAAAGCAGGGACCTAAAACACTTCATGGTTTTATTTATAACTTTTTAACATATTTGTGAAGTTCCTTTGGGTTCCTCCTTAATGTTCACAAGAAAATAGTGTGTTAAATGGTCCAGATTTCTGAAAAATTCTGTTACTTGGTAAATGTAACCTTAGCGTACACCTGTCCTCTCTCTCTCTCCGGGGATTGCGTTAACATGACTATGTTTGCGGTGCATGATGCTCATAACCCACAATGATTACTGTAGCCAAAATATTAAGCACCTTGAAGAGGGATTAGTTGTAAACCTGGTGTAAATATCAACACATCAGATTATACACTCTATTAATCCGTGGCATCTTTCAGAACCGTGTTAGGTGTAATTGACATGATCTTTCCTTAGCAAATGTCATGTGTCTTCAACGTATGTACACACTTAGACCTCTCTATTGATGTTTTCTTCAAGTGAGCATGAAGATAGTTGAGAGACAGCTAATTCCTTCGCTTGAAGGAAACCCCTTTTTTGCTCAACATGCTTTGGAAGAGATGGAGCGATTCTCTCAAAACTGAGTTCTGACTTTTTTTTGTTATTTCTACACCGGGTGAAATGAGTGACCTCATAGACATCCTGGTCAAAGGTGGCCACGCCGGATATTTTTTTTTCCAGGACGCACTTAAATTTCACACAATCTTAACCAACGCATGTAAAGTGCTGCCCCCTAGAGTATGTGAAAGGTATGAGCGTACAGACGGGAGTCGGTTTATACATCCTACACCCTGCAGGGGGCAGCACTTTACATGCCAAAAGTGGCAAATGTGGCCATCCTCTGCCGCCGAACAATTAAATGTGTGGTCTAAGTGCCACTTCAGCCTTTTGTTTGCATGGAAACATAAATTTGATATATTGTTGCTGACTGCTGAAAGCATGTAGGATTGTAGAATTTAATCAAATTTACATTTTTTTTAATTCAAAATTGATATTATTTTTGGCAGCTGAAGAGGCTCACTAATGCTCAAGCTTTAGCATAGGAGGTCTCTAAAACGCATCACTGAAAGGGTTAACGCCGGACTGTTCCCGGAATTCTTCAGTACAGGCCCCATCAGAGCTTCCGTTGACACATTTTTTAAGTATATGGATTATCCAAGCGAAATTGGAACCGTTTGACCTTTGAATGTTAGGGTAGATTTTTCTTATTGCCATCAGTGGCCCTGCTAGGATTGTTTGTAAAAGCGAGTGCCTTTTATTTGCTTTGTACAATGACAACAGTATATGTCAAAAGAATACATGTTACCTAAAGTGCTTACAGAAAGGGTAAGTCTTACAAAAGCCCTGCGATGAAATGCATTACACATAAACAACCGAGATCTTAGACTTCTAATATAGTTATATACATTTACCGTTCAAAAGTTTGGGGTCACTCTTGGAAAACAAGGACTTTTCTAGCTGTAACATAATTACAAAAGGGTCATTTCTGCGCTGGATTTCCAATCGATTTCATATTAGTTTAATGGATAAAATGTGTTTTTCTTTAAAAAAAAAAAAAACAAGGGAAAGTGACCCCAAGTAATTACAAGTAACACACAAGGTGGACCAAAACTGTCAGTAGCCCAAAGAGCTAATCCCCCCCCCGCTTTGCTTCCAATAACCCAGACATGGATTTAATCTTACACCAGATTTATTTAAATATAACTGTAATGACCAGGGCCGAGGAGGGGGTAACCTAATTTGAAGGCTAGAGAGACAGACGCTCAGTAGGGTGACATAATGTATGCCCAGTGTGCGAGCAGCCATGAAGAGTGGCTCCAAGTAAGCCAATTGTATGTGTTATAGTGTATGCGTGTTTTAGTGTGAGTGTGTGTAACAGTGAATATGTGCTTTGCAGTGTGTGTTAAAGTGAGCATGTGTTAGTTATGGTGGGGAGGTGCAGGGTAGCTAATAGGCTTTACAAAGGGGACTAGCCCAATCTGGAGGCTAGAGAAGATCAGTAGGGTCACTTATGTGTGCCCATTGTGCGGGTAACCATGAAGAGAGGCTCCAGGCAAGTTAAGTGTATGTGTTAGAGTTAGTGTGTTAGTGTGTTTCAGTGTGTGTGTTACAGTGAATATTTGTGTTACAGAGTGTAAGTATGTGTTAAAGTGAGCGTGTGTTAGTTATGGTGAGGAAGTGCAGGGCAGCCACTACACTTGCTCCCTAAGCCAGAAGGTTTCGGCCCTCCCCTAGGGATAACCCTAACTGCGTTATGGGCTATATGATGGTTAACATCAAAATTGGAACACATATGCAAAATGTCTCCATTCCGTGTAAACATAGTGTTTGTTACATCGGAATCCCTTGTCAGTTCAGCTGGAAAAAATAATTGTAAACAGTACTGATTAGAATCCCGGAAGATAAACCTCACGGACCATGTCCCATACCAATAAATTATTGTTTCTCTAACCGCTGCAGGGATTTCCCCTGGAGACGAAGTCTTACGCTTTCTAATTAAACAAACTAGTAATGCTTGTTAATGACTTCATTATGGTGGTTATATTATTATCCATATGATATGAAATTCGTTGTCATACCATTAAGAAGTCTACCAAAGATAACTGATTGAAGTGAAAGTCATATTTGTTTTATAACAATGATTTACAGTTACCAAATTATTTATATATTTTAGTTTCACAATTAGATTAGCCGTACCCCATGATCAGATTCATGCTGTACCCCTAACTACAGAAAGCTCATCTTCTGAGGGAACCAACCCTCCTGTAAGAAGAGCTTAGTTAACTTTGTCTAACGTGTACTTCAGTCAGTAGGGCTCCTTTAACGCGTCCATCATCTTGGACAGTTAAGTTGGAACCATATCTCTCCTGTAAAGTCTCATTTAAGTGAATAGGAAGGAAAATAATTTGAATAAAAGGTAGGCTAGATATGAACATATATTTAACTAGGGCAGTAAGGACAAACCGGAAGAAGCCGAAAGAAGTTGAATGCTCATAACATAGGATACGGAAAGGAGAAAGGGTCTGGTTTGCTTAGACTGGGCACTGAAGGATTCCTGGGGAGACTCCTTGCCTGCCCTGTCCTCTCTTATATCTCAGTCACCCTGTGCTCATTGGGGGGCAGACCCTGTCTGGTCTGCCCTAATCTGACTCCCATGAACTAGGGTCCTGATGATGGATCAAGTTGTTTTTTGGATCATAACATCTCCAGACCCTGAGCTCTCCATTGGTACCCCAGGATTGACGACACTCTCTCTGGATCACGCTGAAATAGTGACTTTTTGTTGGGTGGGCATTGCTGGCCATAGAACTGTATGGAAGCACCGGGCTGTCTGGTAGTTGATGGGATTATACTCCTGATTATGTTTGTGTCTGTATCTGGATATTTTTCAGGACAGTACAAGAGCGGAATAGGCTAAGCTACGGCTAGCCAGCTCTGGTTCAGCGGCATCCCTTTCTCTCTATAACGCTGTAAGGTGCTGAAGGTGCTAATAGCTGGTGTCTCGGCAGAAGGAATCGCAGCTTGGCAGGTGTACCCGGTCACACTTATGTTAAGTTTTGGTGATAAAGCATTTATTATACATACATGAAAAAAGTCAAGCACAGCATCAGGCCCCAGGCCAAACTGGTGCACTGCATAAAAAAACTTCTCAAGCATCCATGCAGATGCCGAAAGGGGACAAAATAATAAGAATTAGGAAGTTTGGACTGGCTTGGTTCCACCTTGCACCCTTATATTTTTTTGACAAGCCGGGACAATCATCAAATTCCCAAATACCTATGTTTATGACTCCCGATGGCATACATTGCCGGGAAGCTTACCCTACCATCTAGGCGGCCTAGGCAGCTGCCTAGGGTGGTCTCAGGTTTTGTGCACCCTTCTGCATCTTAGACTCTCTCGCTTGACAGCTGACCCCCTGTTGGTTGTGACACTTCATTCAAATGCATGTCTTAGGAGTCCGTGGAGTGGATTTTTTGTATAGTTGTGTGTTTGGTTTTTCCTTTGGTCTACACCTGTCCCTCTGTGCTTTTCCCAGATAATTTGGGCTCCATCTCTCTACCCCTGCCATTTACTTCTTTTGCCCTAAGCTGGGAGTGCCTTGCTTCCCTGTCTGCCTCTCGGACTGCACATCTGTTTTGCCTTTAGCTGGGACTCCCTTGTTCCCCTAGATCCTCCTGATGCTTCTGATGGTGGACATGGAGGTGCAGGGCCTGCTGATTCCTGTTTGTTTCTGCCCAGATCCTTCTTAATGTGGGTTATTGTTGTGGAGAAGTGGAGCCACTGCTAAGGTGGTGGATACCTGCATAACTCATCAGCGTCAGACAGCCACATGCCACAAATGGGTTGTACCTGGGGACAATGGCCTTGCCTTATTAGCTGTGTCCGTTGGCTCTGGACTTCTATGTCAGAGCCAGGTGTTATCTGGTGTGGTTTGGGCCCTTGTGCATATTGGTGACCCTGACCTTTTGCAACCCTGGGTTGCTCCATGTGCTTGGTTGCCTTCCTGTTTAGTATGTCTACCAGTCCGTGTCCTGAACTTGGGCTTCCTGTTGGTTATGTCTGGAGGCCGTTCCTTTGTGGGGATTATGCCAGGCTCCATGTCTGTCTTACAAATAACAGCTGCCCCATGTGGGATATGAGAGGTGTTAAGCTAGGTGGAGAGTGCCACCACCATATTCTCCCCTTGGCTATCAAGCAAGATCATGCAGATAATGGGTTGGTGGGCCTAGGCCAAAATAAATTCCATGTGATCTCCATACATTTCCATGTATTTGCAATAGATAAAATATCATTTAAACCATATGATCCACAGAATCTACCACTAATGTCCATACCTGGGAACTTTTTAAATGAGCTGACCTGAGATTTGAGAAACATTAACCCTTTAATAGGCTACCGTGAAAATTCTATGTAGTAAGTCGCCAAATGTATTAATTGAATAGGTCAAATACGAGTCCTTATGGAAACCTTAATTTAAAGATGCACTTAATTGAGTCACCTGTATTCAAGTGGGGATATCAGCCATGGCATACTGGTAGCAAAAGCATTCATTGATCTGAGTCTTCTATATGATCACAGCAGTGTAGAATAAGATGGAGTCTATGACCCCCAGAATCTGCCTCATTAGATTGGGGCAAAAACACTGAGAATTTGTTTTTGAATGCTAGTGATTGTATTAAGTAATTAAAATAAAATGTTAAAAACGTGATTACTATGCTGTTCTTAATTATTTGGGATAATCTAGAATGTGACAGAGCCTTCTTAACCTTGCCACCATTCCCAGATAGAGCAAAGCCTTATTCTCTTACTCTTACTATTGTGTTTATGCACATTAAACCAAATTATAGAACCAAAACCTAAAATATGTATTTCTATTAACAGAATAAAAATAACATATGCGTTACTAATGAGTTCCATAATATAACCAAACTATTTTAGTCTATAACTAGTTTTTTACATCTATATATATTTTTTATCATTTTGTCTAAGAAACAGTACAAAAGAAATAGAAAGAAACACACATAGCGAATAATAGATGGATAAAAAAATATTTATTTTCTATGATCTTGATGGTGTCTTTTTCCGGCACCAATTTTTCTTAGGGCGACCCTGATATCCTGATTTCTTAGACTGTATATTATTGGGTTGAATAAGGGGGTGAAAACAGAATGTATCAGAGAAATAATTTTGTTCACAAGTAATGAATGACCTATAGATGGTATCATATACTTAATTATTAATGTCCCATAGAATGTCCCCACAACAATGAGGTGGGAGCTGCAGGTCGAAAAGGCCTTCTGTCTTGTGGATGGAATCTTCAGTATTGTCATGAAGATATATATGTAGGTCAGAATGATAAATCCGCACGGACAAATAAATATAGGAGTAGAAAACACGAAGACGGCTAGTTCTGCCGAAGAGGTGTCTGAGCATGAAAGTTTTTGGAGAGGGGAAAGGTCACAATAGAAGTGATCGATGGCGTTGCTATCACAGAACTGAAACATGGATACGAGTACGATGCCTATTAGATTAAGCAGAAAACCCAACAGCCAAGGCAAGACGGACAGACAGATTTGACATCTTTGGTCCATGATTGAACAATAACGCAAGGGGTTACATATAGCAAGATATCGGTCGTAGGACATCACTGAAAGCAGGAGACATTCTGTAACAGTGGTGCCACTAACAAAATACAATTGGGTCATACAGTCAAGAAAAGTTATTAATTTCGCACCAAGCAAGATTGAGCCAAGCATGTTGGGAACCGTATTCATTGTGAGTAGGAGATCACAAATGGAAAGGTGGCTGAGGAAGAAGTACATGGGTGAATGAAGGTGGTTGCTACACCAAATCAATACTATGATCAAGATATTTCCGATTACTGTTAGGAGGAAAATAATTAAGAACATAACAAAGAAGACAACTTTGAAGCTGTGAAGGTTTCCGAATCCCAGAAGAATGAACTCGGTGATGACCGAATGGTTCCGTGAAGACATCGTCTGAGAAATGCTGCTCGCATGGTATGTATGATGACCCCCTCCTTAAATTCTGGAAAAGTTATATGTATAAGTACGAGGGAACATGCTGAAAAACATCAGGATAAAGGATAGGAATTGATTTGGATAATGTTTATTCATACTAAGTCATTACATACACAAGCACACAGTAGGACTTACTCACCGTGCCGTATTGCGGCCCTATATGAATACCATGCAACCCTTGGAGAGTCATGATGAACCCCAGTCTGTCAAACTGTCCCAAAATAAAAATTATTGTGAATTATTCTAAAATATACATGTCGTGAATTATTCAGAGGTAAAAGGCATGATTTGGTGAAAGGCATGATTTTTATTTACATTTTGATTTTTAGAATAAATAATTCTAGGTATTCATTTCTAGCTTACAAACTTTTTAAATTAATTATAAAATGAGTATGTTTTATAATAAAAATCATAAAATACAAAAGATGGATCCATAGCTGACTTCCGTATTCTGGTTAATTCGGTACTTACCAAAAAATCCTATCCGTGACCTCCAGACTTTAAAGGTTGTTGGGAAAAAAACCCACTGGTTATTTTTCTTTCTTTGCTTAATAATAAATTGTCCCAAATACGGCTCTGTAGCGTTTAAGGTAAAGGTTTGAATAACGAGAGCGGGTCCCAGCTTTGCATTTTATATTTTTTACACAATTCATAGGAGAATGCCCTGTGCGGCCCCTGGCTGTCATACTAATTGCCATCCTATCATTGTAGTAAAACAAATTTGCTTGCCCTGTAGACTCCGTTTTAAAGTATTTTTCCGTAACAATTTTACTTGGTTAACCTGTGGAATGAACAATGATCATTACACAGAAAATTAGAGTGTACCGTGGGGTCTTTATGTCAAATAGAATGAGTGGATGACCCCCTTAATTAAAAAAGAAAATTAGAGTGTACCACGGGTACGAATAGAATGCTGAAACGAATGAGTGGACCGTTCTCTTACGTCACTTATCCTATGACAAGGTTTAAGGGGGTACTTAAAACAAAAAGAAATGTTGAAGGCCCCTCTACCCTGTACTCTTTACCTTGATGAACGTGTGGTTGATTAAGTCTTCCACCTCAATTGGCAACATTTATAATTCTTTTTATTCATTTTACTTTCACATTTTTGTTATTTATTTACGAAACATCTTTTTGATTGTTTATAAAAAATGCTATGTTGTACTGTGCTCTGAAAACTATTTTTGTTTTAAGTTTTGTGTTGTCTACCTTTGCTAATCAATTATGCGTATCTAGGGATATGAAATCAGCCTCATTCTTTTCCCCGGGGCAAGGGAGTGGGGTTTAGCCGTGCCTGATCCCTAGCTGAGACTAGCCACGAATCTCGCATGGCTAACCACGCTACTCGCAACCTAGCCATGTCCTCGTGTGTGGTGGTCCTGTCCTTCAATGAAGCCATACCCTCAGAACAGGAAGGTCTCTGGGCAGCCTGCCCTTGGATGTTCCCAGATATGACTATTACCCCAAATCCTGCGAGCAAATCGTACCCAGCCTACGACTTCTCTGCTCCTTGGGTACCCCACTCCAATGGCCTTGGTTTAGCAATAGAGACAGATATCGGATGTCTGTAATAATCCGTGCTAGGTCAAAAAATATTTGTTTCTGTAAGCCGAAATGTTATGCTATGTACTACTTGTTAAGTCATGGTTACCCATACATATATTTTATTTAATGACATTAAACACCCATTTTTCTTTGTATGCAAAAGGGTGTATTGAGCACTCTGGCACTTAAAGGGCTACATATTTAATCAAATGGATATTTTGGTGTGTTCAGCAGTGAATTCTTGGGTGTTGCTACTCTAGACCTGACCTGAGTGGAGAGGACATTTGTGTCCTCTGATTGTGGAGAGAACCAGGATAAATCTGGCCCTAATAGGTTATTCAAAAAAAAAATAAAAAAAAAAAAACACTTTTCTCATAATCTTCCCTCTGATCACCCTGTAATGATCGCACTGTGATCAGCAAGCAGGTTTCCATATCCTTGCATTGCTCATCGCATCGGCGTGACCAGCCAGCAGGGGGAGCAATTGAAGATCCACACAAGGTCTAGACAGATCCTGCTGAGTCTCTCCTATCGTCCGGTGACCTTGCGGTGGATGTCAGCAATGACCCCTACCGAAAGGGAATGCCCAGGCATTGCTTACGTAAAGAGCCAAACCCCGTTACATAGTATTCTTCTGCTGACAGGGGGAGTCCAGGCTGTCAATAGACTGCATCAGCAGGGAGGTGAAAAAGCCATGACATAGAAGTACATCCTAAAGATAATCTTGCCACACATCTATAGGATAATGAAGGGGGTAAATATCCCCAAAATTAAAAAAAAATATATACATAAAATGTACTCAAAAAATAATAATAATTAAAAAGTAAGAAAAACTAAATAACTAAAAAGTATTAACAAAGTATCAGCTAAGCCGTTAACATATTTTTTTTTAATTTTTTAATATTGATTACTAATTATATTGATTTTATTCCAATAGCATAGAGTCTACAAGTCTAATAATGGGAAAAATGGATTATAGTAAAAATACAGCAGAAAAACATAATACAGTCAATGTAAAAAATGTGACACAAATGTTACAAAAATGTTTTATTGTTGTCAAAAATATTTACTGAAATTATTTTTCTTCTCCCTCTCAATGCAGATAACTCATACTTTTACATAGAAGCCGACTTTTTATCAGGCAACCCTTAAGGCACATTAAGTCCAGTGACCGCATGATGGCCAATGGACGGACATGACCGACCCCACATTACCTCTTTATAGCGTGTGGCTGGGCATATCCACCGCTGGTCGCATGCTGCAGCACCCAGTCAGGGCTTGATTCATATGATCCTAGATCACCAGTTTATTTAAGGCACCTCGTAGCAATAAAGATGTGAACCCAATTTAAGTGATGAAAAGCTTCTATCCTACAAAATTCTTCTTCAGGGCAACCTTGATATCCTGATTTCTTAAGCTGTATATTATAGGGTTAAGTAAGGGGGTAAACACAGTATGAAGTAGAGAAATAATCTTATTCACAAGCAAAGAATGACCAGTAGAAGGTATCATGTATTTAGTTATTAATGTCCCATAGAAAGTGCCCACGACAAGTAGATGGGAACTGCAGGTGGAGAAGGTTTTCTGTCTACCAGTGGTGGAAGGGATCCTGAGTATCGTAATAAAGATAAACACATAAGTCAGGATGATAAAACCACACGGACAAATAAATATAGGAGTAGAAAACACAAAGATTACAAATTCTACAAGAAAAGTGTCAGAGCATGAAAGTTTTTGGAGAGGAGAAACGTCACAATATAAATGATCGATGATGTTGCCGTCGCAGAACTGAAAGTTAGATATAGGTATGAAACCTATTAGGTTGAGCATAAAGCCTAACAGCCATGGAATGGTAGAAAGATGAACTCGGCATTTATACTCCATGATTGAAGTGTAGCGCAAGGGGTTGCATATAGCGAGATATCGATCATAGGACATCACTGAAAGCAGAAAACATTCTGTGATAGTTGTGCCACTGAAGATATAAAATTGAGTTAAACATCCAAGTAAAGTCATTATTTTTCTACCCAGTAAGATGGCACCAAGCATGTTGGGAACAGTAGTTGTTGAGAGTAAAATGTCAGAGAAGGAAAGATGACTGAGGAAGAAGTACATGGGGGACTGAAGGTGATTACTGCACAAAACCAATAGAATTATAAGAACATTTCCAGCTATTGTAAGAAGGAAGATACTTAGAAAAAATATGAAAAGAACAATGTTGGCTCCGTCAAGGTTTCCGAATCCCAGAAGAATGATCTCTGTGACCCTTGACTGGTTTCTTGGTGACATTGGAAAATCAATTTTCAAAATCTAAAAAATATGAATATTGAATTTACAGCATCACCAATAACTATCATAAAAAGGACATGCTTGATCATATAATTTTCTGTCTGTAAAAATATAATTGTTGGAGGAGGTATTAATATTACCTTTAAGACACTTAAGACATCTTTTTTTTTTTTTTTTGCAGAATTAGGCTCACTATTAAAATATCTATCTATCTATCTATCTATCTATCTATCTATCTATCTATTGGGAAAGACATAGTTGTGTGAATTAGGAATGTGGATATTATTTTATTTTTTAAAATTAGAAAATGTAAAAAGGCAAATTTTTATTTAAACCTGGTGGTAGTGGATATGATTTCTCAAATGTTTGTACTTTTGTACAAATGTAAGCACTATGTGGTCTTCAAACAATAAAATACATTCATTTTCATGAAGCCTGCTGCTTCTGATTGCAATTGGCAACTGAAAAAGAATATAAATATAATGTACAAAAATAAATAAATAACAAGCCCAAATCCACAGAAATTTACATGCCAAAGAATACACATTTATATTTGATGTTTAACACTTACCCCCAAAAAATATTATTATAAAGCTCTTGAGTGCCGCAGTGGTATTTAGAAATATATTTAAATTCAGAATTTGTTTCGTTTCTCATGGTTGTTGTTAGCGCTGAATGTCGGCATGGAAAAGGCATTAATGCCACCAAGTTATTCTGCAGTCACATTTTATACCATCGGCACAGCTCAGAAAGGGTTTTTGAATGCCTAGGGATTTCAGTACACACTCCTTTACTATTGCAGAGTTTAATTATAGAAGTTACAATTCTACTACACTGATGAGGACAAAGTTAACTTTGTAAGTACAACTAAACTATTCCAAAAGTTTGTTTATCCATGAAAAACCCTTTGGAGGGGCACAAACCTGCTCATGCAGTGCTTCTCCCACTCTCTTTGTCCCAGGACTTTATGATGGGGAGTGTGTTACAATAAGTATTTTTTTTTAATAATAAAAACTTAACTTGTACTGTCAGGGGGTGTAACTTGTAACCACAGGGTCCCGGTGCAAAAATTGCCACCAACTCCACCAAGCAGCATGTCCTTCAGTGCCACCTTTGCCTTAAAGCATCCTGTGAATGTCACCTTTGGCCCCATACAGCTTGTGAGTGCCACATTTGCCCCCAAGCAGTTTATCAGACCCATCCTAATCCCCAGTGGCTTAACTACAGAGGTTGTAGTGGTCGCAACTGCGACAGGGCCCATGCCTGTGACAGGGGGCCCGGGGCGACCGCTGCGACCATTTGTTCCTGTCACAGTGTTTCAGCAGCCGAACAGAAAGCTGCAGGAGAGGTGAGAAGTAAGTGGGGACGGGGACGCAGGGGTATGTTTGTATAAATGTATGCATGTAAGCATGGATGTCTATGTATAAGTGTGTGTGAGCATGGATGTGTAATTGTGTGTGTATGTGCATGGATGTGTAAGTGTGTTTGTGTGTGTGTGTGTGTGAGCATGAATGTGTAAGTGGGGTGAGGTGGAGTGTGTGTTGGAATGAATGTGTATGTGTGTGTTGAGTATGAGTAAGTGTGTAATTTGTGCCTAAGTCTATTTACATATGTGTGCCAGAGTGTATGTTGAAAGAAGGCACAGATAAGTTGTTTGGGGGCAATGATTGCACAGACAAGCTGTTTGAGGGCAATTAAGCCGCAGAACAGCTGTTTGGGGGCAAAGATGGCACAGATAAGCTGTTTGGGAGGACTGACAAGCTGAAGCAAAGGAGGCACCAACAAACTATTTTGGGGTTAGGATGTCACTATGGGACATGATCCTAGGTGAAGTTGGGGAGGCCTGGGGAAATTTCTGCATCAGGGCTATGTGGTTTCTAGTTATGCCACTGCTAACCCCCAAAACAGCATATCTGTGCCATCTTTGCCCCCAAGCAGCTGATCTATGCAATTGTTCCCCTCAACCAGCTTGTTTATGCCATCACTGACCCCAAACAGTTTGTGCATTTTTTGCCCCTTGGCCCCCCTCCAACATACACTCTACATACATATCTAAACACACTTGCACAAATTTACACATGATAACATACAGTATATACTTACTCATATTTACTAAAGCACACACACTCATTTTAACACACAAACACTTCCTCTGACGCCACTTATGCTAACACATACTCCATCTCGCACCACTTACACAAATACATAGACATCCATGCTCACATGCACTTATACATAGACACTCATGCTCACATACATTTATGCATAGACATGCATGCTCATATATACTTACACATAGACATCCATTCATGCTCACACACATACAAACACACATACCCTCTCACATTCATTGTTTCTATTGTGGCTCAGCATGAAAAGTCTGTTCCTGAGTCAACTAAGGATTTGGTTATCATCTATTTTTTGGTGGTGAAGCAGTGATTTAAGGGGAATCTGATACTGAAATTCAGCGTTGGGTTAATGCGTGTTTTTATGTGTGATGGCATTATATTTTTGTATATTGTGTATTTTATTTTTGAAATATTTTTTTCGTTTTACAGGGTCTTGCAAACAAAATTAAAAATTAACTATTATGGCAATGCTTAGAACTGAAATGTACTACCAGTTTTCAGTCCAATAATAATTTAGTGATAATGTTACTATAATGGATTAATTCAAATGTTTGCTTGGAAACAGACAAATATATATCTCTCATTATGTCTTAGGAAACATAAATAGCTAAATATTCAAAAATATACTGTCTTTAAAAAATAACACAAATACATTACAAACTGTCTTAAGGTCGACAAACTTAAATGAAAAAATGACATTAAAAGAAACAACGATCATGATTATGTAAAAATGTTATTTACTTTATGGTTCATCATATCTTTTCTATGAAAAATACTGTTCCTTATGTAACATACAGAATATAAATACGCCAAAATAATGATTAACAATAATTTTATAGAAGAAGTAAAAAAATGGCATAGATATAAAAATATAAACACAGTATCAGGATATATATATATATATATATTTATAATATCGATCGGACTTGAATGTATGAAAACGTGACCTAACCCCTGAAAGACTGAATGAAAATTCTAATTTTCAAGGTTCTAAATTCATTTTATTTTTTGTCAAAAATAATAATTTTTCTGCTCCCTCCCAATGCAGATAATCTCATATTTTTGATGAATTCACATAGAAATGTGATTCATATGATCCTACATCCCATTTTTTTTCTAGAGCACCTTATAGCAATAAAGATGTCAACCCAATTTAGGTGATGAAAAGCTTGATTTTCTAGCCTACAAAAGTCTTCTTCAGGGCAACCTTGATATCCTGATTTCTTAAGCTGTATATTATAGGGTTAAGTAAGGGGGTAAACACAGTATGAAGTAGAGAAATAATCTTATTCACAAGCAAAGAATGACCTGTAGAAGGTATCATGTATTTAGTTATTAATGTCCCGTAGAAAGTGCCCACGACAAGTAGATGAGAACTGCAGGTGGAGAAGGTTTTCTGTCTACCAGTCGTGGACGGGATCCTGAGTATTGTAATAAAGATAAACACATAAGTCACGATGATAAAACCACACGGACAAATAAATATAGGAGTAGAAAACACAAAGATTACAAATTCTGCAAGAAAAGTGTCAGAGCATGAAAGTTTTTGGAGAGGAGAAAAGTCACAATAGAAATGATCGATGATGTTGCCGTCGCAGAACTGAAAGTTAGATATAGGTATGACAGATATTAGGTTGAGCATAAAGCCTAACAGCCATGGAATGGTAGAAAGGTAAACTTGGCTGTTGGAGTCCATGATTGAAGTGTAGCGCAAGGGGTTGCATATAGCGAGATATCGATCATAGGACATCACTGAAAGCAGAAAACATTCTGTAATAGTTGCCCCACTGAAGATATAAAATTGGATTAAACATCCAAGTAAAGTCATTATTTTTCTACCCAGTAAGATGGCGCCAAGCATGTTGGGAACAGTATTTGTTGAGAGTAAAATGTCAGAGAAGGAAAGATGACTGAGGAAGAAGTACATGGGGGACTGAAGGTGATTACTGCACAGAACCAATAGAATTATAAGAACATTTCCAGCTATTGTAAGAAGGAAGATACTTAGAAAAAATATGAAAAGAACAATGTTGGCTCCGTCAAGGTTTCCGAATCCCAGAAGAATGAACTCTGTGACCCTTGACTGGTTTCTTGGTGACATTGGTGAGCGAAGGCTATTCACATGGCATGGGAAAAATAAATCTAAGAAATATATGCAAAATTATGAGTTAATTTTAAAAAGTAACCAATGGCTATGATAAAAATGTTTTTTGTGTGTAAAATTATGACAGTGGGAGGAAGTATTAATACTACCTATATATTATATATAATATATAGAGGTTTGATTGGGGATTGTGTGAATTAATGTGAATTAATGTGAATGAATGTTTAATAAAACTTGTAGTAGAATTTAAGTTTTTTTTAAATGGTACATGTTTGAAAATGTGAAAAAGGAAACGTTTATTCACACCTGGAGGTTGATATTTCTCCAATTTCTGTAACTCTGAGCATTCATTTTTAATACATTCATTTTCATATTTTCTAGAATTGTGCTGGCTGCTTTTAATTGCAATTGGCAACTGAAAAAGAATATAAATATGCAGCCTAAATTCACAGAAATTTAGGTCACATAAACACATTTTAGAATCATACACTTTGTGTAATGGTTTGGCATTTATTTTGATATGTGTTATATGAATTGTCTGATGAAGTTCTTCCCTTCTATAAATCAGACACAGTCATCCATAACATTGTTTAGCCCGACACCATAAGGGAATAAAAAGTTGATGGCTTATGATCTTTTAAAGTGATTCACAGCTTTCTGCAACTCCATATTTTTTACAAAAAGTACACATTTGTATTTGATGCTTTACACTTACCAAAAAAATGCAATATTATAAAGCTCGTGAGTGCCGCAGTAGTATTGAGAAATCCAGAATTTGTTGCTTTTCTTAGGATTGATGCCGAATGTCGGCATGGAAAAGGCATTAATGCCACCAAGTTTGTCTGCAGTCACATTTTATACTATTGGCACACCTCAGAAAGGGTTTTTCAAAGCCCTGGGTATTTCAATACACATCCCATGACCATTGCAGTTTATAATTACAATAATAATGATCATTTTACACTAATAAGGACAAAGTTAACTTTACCATAATCTATGTGGAAATAACCCTTTGGAGGGGCAAGAACCTGCTTATCCTGTGCTTTCCCCTACTCTCTTTGTCCCTGGACTTTGTGATGCGGAGGGCATTACAATAGGCATAATTATTATTTATTTTTTTAAATGAAAACGTAACTTGCACTGTCAGGCCCCCAACTTCACCAAGCAACATGTCCCACAGTGCCACCTTTGCCCCCAAGCAGCTTATCAATACCATCCTAACCAACCAACCGGCCTGCCTGTGCCATCTTTGCCCCAAATTCTTGGCCTCCAAACAGCATTCTGCGCTATCATTGCCCCTAAGCAGTTGGCCTGTGCCATTATTGTCGTCAAACAGCTTATCTGTGCCATCACTGCTCCCAGACAGTTTGTATGGGCCTTCTTTGCCCCTTGCCCCTAAAAATAACACATATTTACAGATAACACACACTTAATCTTACTCACTGAAACACACATACACACTCATTCTAACACACACACTCCCTCTGATGCCACTCATGTTAACATATACTGTATCTCACACCACTAACACAGATACACTTATACATAAACATCCATGCCCACATAAACGTACACATTCATGTTCGCTCATATTGAGTACATATGTTGAGTACATAGACACTCATGCTCACATACACTTATACATAGCTTTCCATGCTCACATACTCTTAGACATAGACAATTAGACATCCATGCCCACATCCATTCATACATACACACTCATGCTGACATACATACATGCCCTCTCCCATTCATTGTTTCCATTATGGCCCAGCACAGCCACCATGGTCTGCCTTAAAAGACACTGCATGGACTGCCTGTTGCTGATTCGACTAAGAATTTAACTTGATTATTATCCATTTTTTATTTTTGGTTTGGGGGGAGCAGCAGTGTTTTTAAATAAGGGGAATCTGATTTTGAAATTCAGCTTTGGATCAACCACTGATTTTTTATGATAATGATATATTGATGGGGCTGTATATGTGATCGCATTATATTTTTGTATATTGTGTCCTTTATTCTTTAAATATTTTTTAAATTATTTATTTCCTTCTTTTTACAAACATGGTTCCAAGCAAAATAATAGTTAAAACGTTAGATAACTACTATGACATTGCTTTAGAAATGAAATGTACTACCAGGATTCAGTAAAATATTAATTGAGTGATAATGTTACTAAAATCTTGTTGTTTGCGCGCCTCCTTGTCACTCGTTGTCCGTAGGCCTTTTCTCTTTCCTCCCATTTCTTCCCTCTTGTCCTCCGTGTAGGTTAGCATGGATCTTGAGGTGGAGAAGATGCTGGAGGGTGTTGGTCGGCAGCTCTGCATCGTGAAACAGAGTGGCTGAGGAAGTAGCTAGGCCCAATGTTCAGCCAGGCCAAAGTTCCGAAGAGGCCTACCAGAAGGATCCGTCCTTGACACTTGACCCCCAGGATTGCCTCAGGGCCCGAAGAGGGTGAAGAAATGCCACCTGCATGTGCAGAAGCAATGGAGTGTAGTCAGGGAAAGTGAATAAACTTATGGTAAGTTTTGTAGCCCTGGAGGGGTTTGGCCCAGTTTTGTTTCATGGTGGTGCTGTTCATATTTCGGAGCTTAGGTCTACTTTATTTTATTTGGGGGTGGCTGAAGATGTTAAAAAGGCCCTGTTTCTTCTTGGTGGGGAAGCCCACCCAGCTTAAGTTGTCAAGGGTTAATGCAGCTGAGAGAGCATTTGTCATGTGGTACCTGGACGACTTAGTAAGCTTGGGGGTTTCATTTTGTTAATTGTTAATTGTTCATAGAATAAGTTAAAAAAAATGGAATAAATAAAACATATAAACAAAGTATCAGGATATAGATATTTATCTATACATACATATATATATATATATATATATGATATTTAAATCAAAAACATTTCGCATTAAACTTATTTTTGAGCTGCCTCTCAACACAGATACTGGGAAAAAGTAGGATAAAATGAAAAATACACCAGAAAAATACTATAGTCAGTGTATGAAAACATGACTTAACCACCCCAAAGACTAATCACGAAATAAAAAACATATTTTTCAAGGTTCCAAAATCATTTTATTTTTGTCAAAAATAATTATTTTTCTGCTCCTTCCCAATGCAGATAATCTCTTATTTTTGGTGACTTTACATAGAAATGTGAATCATATGATCCTACATCCCATTTTGCACTAAAGACGTGAAGCTAATTTAGGTGATGAAAAGCTTGATCATCGTGTTTCTAGCCTACAAATGTCTTCTTCAGGGCAGCCTTGATATCCTGATTTCTTAAGCTGTATATTATAGGGTTAAGTAAGGGGGTAAACACAGTATGAAGTAGAGAAATAATCTTATTCACAAGCAAAGAATGACCCATAGAAGGTATCATGTATTTAGTTATCAATGTCCCATAGAAAGTGCCCACGACAAGTAGATGAGAACTGCAGGTGGAGAAGGTTTTCTGTCTCCCAGTTGTCGACGGGATCCTGAGTATCGTAAGAAAGATATAGACATAAGTCACGATGATGAAACCACACGGACAAATAAATATAGGGGTGGAAAAAACAAAGACTATAAATTCTGTAAGAAAAGTGTTAGAGCATGAAAGTTTTTGGAGAGGAGAAAGGTCACAATAGAAATGATCGATGATGTTGCCGTCACAGAACTGAAAGTTATAAATAAGTATGACGGCTGTTAGGTTGATCAGGAAACCTACCATCCAAGGCCAAGTGGAAAGGTAAACTCTGCATTTATAGCTCATGATTGAAGTGTAGCGCAAGGGGTTGCATATAGCGAGATATCGATCATAGGACATCACTGAAAGCAGAAAACATTCTGTAACAGTTGTGCCACTGATGATATAAAATTGAGTTAAACATCCAAGTAAAGTTATTATTTTTCCACCCAGTAAGATGGCGCCAAGCATGTTGGGAACAGTATTTGTTGAGAGTAAAATGTCAGCAAAAGAAAGATGACTGAGGAAGAAGTACATGGGGGACTGAAGGTGATTACTGCACAGAACCAATAGAATTATAAGAACATTTCCAGTTACTGTAAGAAGGAAGATACTTAGAAACAAAACGAAAAGAACAATGTTGGCTCCGTAAAGGTTTCCGATTCCCAGAAGAATGAACTCTGTGACCCTTGACTGGTTTCTTGGTGACATTGGTGAGCGAAGGCTATTCACATGGCATGGGAAAAAATAAATATTTATAAGAAATATACAAAAATATTAATTACAGAATGAACAGAAAAACTAAAACACAATTATAATTAAAAAAATAAATATTTGATAAGATAATTTTCTGTGTGTTTTAAAAATGCAGCTGTTGTAAATGAGGAGGTGGCATTTATAGAACCTTCAAAGTTTTTTTTCATCAAATCAATAACTTTATAATAACATAATATCAGTAGATTCAGTTTTAGGTTCAGTATTCAATATATTATAGAGAAAGAGTTGCATAAATTAATAGTACATGTGGATATTACACAAAAATATATAAAAGTTAAAATAAAGGTAGAATTCTAAATTGTATTTTCTTAAAAAAAAAAAAAGAGAATAAAGAGAGACTTAAGCAGCAGAACTTTTATTATTTCACCACTATTACAAATATGCCGATTTAAAATTCATGGCAGTAATTCCTACCAGAAGACAAAAATGTTAACTGCAGTAACAGAACAATAATCTTCTGTTGTTACTGAGAGAACAGAGTCCACAATGCTATCTGCTTCCTTGAGGATTTTTACATCCCAAGTGCATTATTTTACATTTGTCATAAAAACATAAATAGCCAATGACACTGAGCTAGGCCCTCGCCTGCAGGCCAAACCATATTTAGTATTGACACAATGTTATACCTGATCACCCTTTTCAGAAAAAAGGAAAAGAAACAAATTATAATAGCTGTCCCACAGCACTTCTTAGGAACCTTTAGGATATCAACAACCCATTGAACCCCAAAACAACCACTTCCCAAAAAATGAATAAAAGGAAGCATTTTCTTTGTTTCGGCCCTCGTGTATAGATGAACCAAAAAGCTTGAAATTTCCAACTTATTTGTAGATCATCTCCAGCTTGGATCTCTTCCACAAACGCGGCCACCGTCTCACCACCCTAGCATTCACCATTTGAGAAAGGGCCATGACCCTTGCACTGTCCATACCCAGGAGTTTGCACCATCTCCAATTTCCCATACCCCCAATAAAACACAAGACACACGCAGGATTGGATTTATAAAAGGCCGAGACATTTATTTATTAAATGTCACAACATAACTTTATTTAAACATTTCGTACAACAAATTATTCAAAACAGACTTGAATAAACCATCGTATAACCCATCTCAGAGAAGATAGTGGCTACCCCTTCCTAGCCCTTCCGCAGGATGCCATAGGTCACTGACTGACAGTGGGCCGGGTAGGGCAGCTCTATCCAAAGCTTCCGCTTATCCTTTCTCAGGGAAGGCATTAACTCTAACCTCTAACCAAACCATTCAACTTGCCACCCCCAGTAGACTTCAAACTCTTCCAGGGAACTTCTCCGCCATCACCAAAATTGCTGCAAAGGAAAACAGAAAGAGAGGAAAACAACTTAAAGGGGAAAAGGGGAACTGCTCCTGTGGTATTAAAATAACTGCCCCTTGCTACACAGCATAGGGCTTTATAGCCTAGTACCCCCCCCTTGATCACGTAACCAATGCTTCCTTCCTCTGTTGACCTTCCTTGAATTAACCCTTTGTTGCCTTCTACTGACAAGGTGCAGTGTCCCCCTTTCCCCAATGACTTCAGGGTTTTCTGGAGAAGGAAAAAAAAGCCACATCCCTCGGAGAGATTAAGAGCCCCTACCTCTTCAACAGCACTAGCCCAACACTCTGTCCCACACACACCATGGTGTCTACACTTTGAGGAACCCTTTCTGAGTATCTTCCAGCTGAGCTGCCCCCATTTCATAAATGAAATCAATCTTTTTTGCAAAAAATTCTAAGTCTGGGGCCCTCACCTTCCAACCTTTAGTGATACATCTGGCATACTTAAGTATAGCGTGTGCCCAACAGTATAGAGTCCTCCAAACATGGATGAACGTACTTTGGGTTGTACGCCCATGGAAATAGGCATCCAAGGGAAATTTATAGATCTTGGCTAATCAAACTGGAGTGAGATACCACCTAATCAATACTCATGCATAGTGGATAAGTTTTATTGGTCTGCTCCAGAATCACCTGCCAATGTTAAGTTTCTCTTCTTCCTAGCAAATATCTTCTAAGGGAGTATTTGAAGCTTTTTATATGTCTACAAAAATGGAGGCAAATGGATTTAATGAAAGCATTTTCATTGTCACCCCTATTCTCCACTTTTCTAAAACAGAGATGACCTGTTGCTGTGTAGACTGAGAATTTAATTTTATTATTATCATTATTTGTATTTTGATATAAACATAATTTGTTATTGGGCAGGAGGTTTATATGTGATTGCATTATATTTATTTATAATGTATACTTTATTTTCTAAATAGTGCTTTATTTTTTCATGTTATTTTTATTTTCCAGAGTTTTCCAGAATAGTTTCTAGAATAATGACATTTTAAAAACAAAATAACTACTATGCATTGTTTTAAAATTGAAATCTACTGCCAATTTTCAATTCAATAAAAATGGTAATGCCGCTATAAAATATTTCATATTTATTCTTGCAAACAAATGATTCAGCAGAATAAGAAATAAACTTTGTTCTTAAATCCAATCAAAACAGCAGGGTAAAAAGCAAAAGAAAATCCACGATGCCTTAATATTCAAAATATACTTTTCTATAAAAATTCATGATTCATTTTCAAAAAAATTCCCATAAAAACATTAGACATTGTGCTATAGGCAACTATAAACAAAATGTCAAAGTTACATTTAAAGAAAAATCATGGGAATTCATTAATTTTTTTACTGGATTTGTGGTTCCCTCATTCTATTTTGTAAAAAAAAAAGATCAGATTCTTATGTATATAAC
Organism: Spea bombifrons; assembly: GCF_027358695.1. Classification (NCBI taxonomy): domain Eukaryota; kingdom Metazoa; phylum Chordata; class Amphibia; order Anura; family Pelobatidae; genus Spea; species Spea bombifrons. Next base: position 26,828,620 of record NC_071099.1, on the reverse strand, counting down.
ATAGGTCAAATAAGTCAAAATATTTAAACACAAATAAGACTACATACACACGTTACTTAAAAACAATGGAAATAAGAAAATATATTTTATTATTAAGAATTATAAAGAACTATTAATCAACATCACAATTAGTTTACACATCTGTTATTCTTTTTTTCATTATTAGTAAAAATATTTATTGGCCCAAGTGGGCATGTTGGAAGTTTAAGGATGAAATGAAAAACATATAGTCAATGTGTGAAAACATGACTTAAATAATCCCCCAATGACTATACACTGAAGGCAAAATCTACTTTTTCAGCTCTGAGAAACATTTTCATGAAAATATATTTCAATTCAAATGAAATCTTCTGAATGCGGATACTTTTGATTCGTTTTTATAGTATCGCAGCGGTCACTCATTGCAATAGAGAGATGAACATAATATGTGATGAAAAGCTTAGGCGTTCCAATTCAACCCTACAGAAATCTTCTTCAGGGCAACTTTGATATCCTGATTTCTTAAACTATATATTATAGGGTTAAGTAAGGGGGTAAACACAGTATGAAGTAGAGAAATAATCTTATTCACAAGCAAAGAATGACCTGTAGAAGGTATCATGTATTTAGTTATTAATGTCCCATAGAAAGTCCCTACGACCAGTAGGTGGGAACTGCAGGTGGAGAAGGTTTTCTGTCTACCAGTCGTGGAAGGGATCCTGAGTATCGTAACAAAGATATAGACATAAGTCACGATGATGAAACCACACGGACAAATAAATATAGGGATGGAAAACACAAAGATTATAAATTCTGCAAGAAAAGTCTCAGAGCATGAAAGTTTTTGGAGAGGAGGAAAGTCACAATAGAAATGATCGATGATGTTGCCGTCGCAGAACTGAAAGTTAGATATAGGTATGAAACCTATTAGGTGGAGCATAAAACCTAACAGCCATGTAAAGATAGAAAGGTAAACTTGGCTGTTGGAGTCCATGATTGAAGTGTAGCGCAAGGGGTTGCATATAGCGAGATATCGATCATAGGACATCACTGAAAGCAGAAAACATTCTGTGATAGTTGTGCCACCGAAGATATAAAATTGGGTTAAACATCCAAGTAAAGTCATTATTTTTCTACCCAGTAAGATGGCACCAAGCATGTTGGGAACAGTATTTGTTGAGAGTAAAATGTCAGAGAAGGAAAGATGACTGAGGAAGAAGTACATGGGGGACTGAAGGTGATTACTGCACAAAACCAATAGAATTATAAGAACATTTCCAGTTACCGTAAGAAGGAAGATACTTAGAAAAAATATGAAAAGAACAATGTTGGCTCCGTCAAGGTTTCCGAATCCCAGAAGAATGAACTCTGTGACCCTGGACTGGTTTCTTGGTGACATTGGTGAGCGAAGGCTATTCACATGGCATGGGAAAAATCAATCTAAGAAATATATGCAAACTTATGAGTTAATTTTAAAAAGTAACCAATGACAGTGGGAGGAAGTATTAATACTACCTATATATAATATATAATATATAGAGGTTTGAATGGGTATTGTGTGAATTAATGTGAATGAATGAATGTTTAATTAAACTTGTAGTAGAATTTAAGTTTTTTTTAAATGGTACATGTTTGGAAATGTAAAAAAGGAAACGTTTATTCACACCTGGAGGTTGATATTTCTCCAATTTCTGTAATTCTGAGCATTCATTTTTAATACATTCATTTTCATATTTTCTAGAATTGTGCTGGCTGCTTTTAATTGCAATTGGCAACTGAAAAAGAATATAAATATGCAGCCTAAATTTAGGTCACATAAACACATTTTAGAATCATACACTTTGTGTAATGGTTTGGCATTTATTTTGATATGTGTTATATGAATTGTCTGATTAAGTTCTTACCTTCTATAAATCAGGCACAGTCATCCATAACATTGTTTAGCCCGACACCATAAGGGAATAAAAAGTTGATGGCTTATGATCTTTTAAAGTGATTCACAGCTTTCTGCAACTCCATATTTTTTACATAAAAAAAGTACACATTTGTATTGGATGCTTTACACTTACCAAAAAAATGCAATATTATAAAGCTCGTGAGTGCCGCAGTGGTATTGAGAAATCCAGAATTTGTTGCTTTTCTTAGGATTGATGCTGAATGTCGGCATGGAAAAGGCATTAATGCCACCCAGGTTTTCTGCAGTCACATTTTATACTATTGGCACACCTCAGAAAGGGTTTTTCAAAGCCCTGGGTATTTCAATACACATCCCATGAACATTGCAGTTTATAATTACAATAATAATGATCCTTTTACACTAATAAGGACAAAGTTAACTTTACCATAATCTATGTGGAAATAACCCTTTGGAGGGGCAAGAACCTGCTTATCCTGTGCTTCTCCCACTCTCTTTTTCCCTGGACTTTGTGATGCGGAGGGCATTACAATAGGCATAATTATTATTATTTATTTATTTTAACTGAAAACTTAACTTGCACTGTCAGGGGTGTAACTAGAAGCCACAGGGTCCTGGAGCAAAAATTGCCCTGAAGCCCCCAACTTCAGCAAGCAACATGTCCCACAGTGCCATGTTTTCCCCCAAGTAGCTTATCAGTACCATCCTAACCCCCAAATAGCCTGCGTGTGCCTTCTTTACCCCAAATTCTTGGCCTCCAAACAGCATTATGTGCTATCATTGCCCTTAAGCAGTTGGTGTGAGCCATTATTGTCATCAAACAGCTTGTCTGTGCCATAACTGCCCCTAAACGGCTTGTTTGGGCCTTCTTTGCCCCCCCAACCTACAGTCTGGCACACATATGTAAACACTCTCATTCTAACACACACACTCCCTCTGATACCACTCATGCTAACACATACTCTATCTCACACCACTTACACAGATACACTTATACATAAACATCCATGCTCACATAAACGTACACATTCATGTTTGCTCACATGTACTTGTACATAGACACTCATGCTCACATACTCTTATACATAGACATCCATGCTCACATCCATTCATACATACACACTCATGCTGACATACATACATACCCTCTCCCATTCATTGTTTCCATTATGGCCCAGCACAGCCACCATGGTCTGCCTTAAAAGACACTGCATGGACTGCCTGTTGCTGATTCAACTAAGAATTTAACTTGATTATTATCCATTTTTTATTTTTGGTTTGGGGTGGAGCAGCAGTGTTTTTCAATAAGGGGAATCTGATTTTGAAATTCAGCTTTGGATCAACCACTGATTTTATATGATAATGATATATTGATGGGGCTATATATGTGATCGCGTTATATTTTTGTATATTGTGTACTTTATTCTTTAAATATTTTTGTAAATATTTATTTCCTTCTTTTTACAAACATGGTTCCTAGCAAAATAATAGTTAAAACGTTAGATAACTACTATGACATTGCTTTAGAAATGAAATGTACTACCAGGATTCAGTAAAATATTAATTGAGTGATAATGTTACTAAAATCTTGTTGTTTGCGCGCCTCCTTGTCACTCGTTGTCCGTAGGCCTTTTCTCTTTCCTCACATTTCTTCCCTCTTGTCTTCCGTGTAGGTTAGCATGGATCTTGAGGTGGAGAAGATACTGGAGCGTGTTGGTCGGCGGCTCTGCATCGTGAAACAGAGTGGCTGAGGAAATAGCTAGGCCCAATGTTCAGCCAGGCCAAGGTTCCAAAGAGGCCTACCAGAAGGATCCGTCCTTGACACTTGACCCCCAGGATTGCCTCAGGGCCCGAAGAGCGTGAAGAAATGCCACCTGCATGTGCAGAAGCAATGGAGTGTAGTCAGGGAAAGTGAATAAACTTATGGTAAGTTTTGTAGCCCTGGAGGGGTTTGGCACAGTTTTGTTTCATGGTGGTTGGGGTTCATATTTCGGAGCTATTTTATTTGGGGGTGGCTGAAGATGTTAAAAAGGCCCTGTTTCTTCTTGGTGGGGAAGCCCACCCAGCTTAAGTTGTCAGGGGATGGGCTCTTTGTGAAAACTTACCAGGTATCTAGGAGGTTAATGCAGCTGAGAGAGCATTTGGTGGTACTCGTAGTGGGAGGCTTCCTGGCAGTCGTGTGGTACCTGGACGACTTAATAAGCTTGGGGGTTTCATTACCCTTACAAAAAATTACTGCAGTTTTTCTGAAGTAATACTGCAGTTTTTTGGACATGAAAAAACTGCAATACTGCACTTTTACTGCAGTATTACTGCACATTTACTGCAGTTTTACTGCATTTGTACTTCACTGTACTGCACATTTACTGCACTTGTTTTTTTATATTGCAAACCTACAGTTGTGCTTCAATGTACTGCAGCTTTATTGCATTTGTACTTCCGTACAAAAATAACTGCAGTACAACTGCAGTACAGTGAAGTACAAATGCAGTAAAACTGCAGTAAATGTGCATTAATACTGCAGTAAAAGTGCAGTATTGCAGTTTTTTCATGTCCAAAAAACTGCAGTATTACTTCAGAAAAACTGCAGTAATTTTTTTGTAAGGGTATGTTAATTGTTAATTGTTCATAGAATAAGTTAAAAAAAATGGAATAAATAAAACATATAAACAAAGTATCAGGATATAGATATTTATCTATACATACATATATATATGGTATTTAAATCAAAAACATTTCTCATTTAACCTATTTTTTAGCTGCCTCTCAACACAGATACTGGGAAAAAGTAGGATAAAATGAAAAATACACCAGAAAAATAGTATAGTCAGTGTATAAAAACGTGACCTAACCACCCCAAAGACTAATGACGAAATAAAAAACAGATTTTTCAAGGTTCCAAAATCATTTTATTTTTGTCAAAAATAATTATTTTTCTGCTCCTTCCCAATGCAGATAATCTCATATTTCTGGTGACTTTATATAGAAATGTGAATCATATGATCCTACATCCCATTTTGCACTAAAGACGTGAAGCTAATTTAAGTGATGAAAAGCTTGATCATCGTGTTTCTAGCCTACAAATGTCTTCTTCAGGGCAGCCTTGATATCCTGATTTCTTAAGCTGTATATTACAGGGTTAAGTAAGGGGGTAAACACAGTATGAAGTAGAGAAATAATCTTATTCACAAGCAAAGAATGACCCATAGAAGGTATCATGTATTTAGTTATTAATGTCCCATAGAAAGTGCCCACGACAAGTAGGTGGGAACTGCAGGTGGAGAAGGTTTTCTGTCTCCCAGTTGTCGAAGGGATCCTGAGTATCGTAAGAAAGATATAGACATAAGTCACGATGATGAAACCACATGGACAAATAAATATGGGGGTGGAAAAAATAAAGACTATAAATTCTGTAAGAAAAGTGTTAGAGCATGAAAGTTTTTGGAGAGGAGAAAGGTCACAATAGAAATGATCGATGATGTTGCCGTCACAGAACTGAAAGTTATAAATAAGTATGACAGCTGTTAGGTTGATCAGGAAACCTACCATCCAAGGCCAAGTGGAAAGGTAAACTCTGCATTTATAGCTCATGATTGAAGTGTAGCGCAAGGGGTTACATATAGCGAGATATCGATCATAGGACATCACTGAAAGAAGAAAACATTCTGTAACAGTTGTGCCACTGAAGATATAAAATTGGGTTAAACATCCAAGTAAAGTTATTATTTTTCCACCCAGTAAGATGGCGCCAAGCATGTTGGGAACAGTATTTGTTGAGAGTAAAATGTCAGCGAAAGAAAGATGACTGAGGAAGAAGTACATGGGGGACTGAAGGTGATTACTGCACAAAACCAATAGAATTATAAGAACATTTCCAGCTATTGTAAGAAGGAAGATACTTAGAAACAAAACGAAAAGAACAATGTTGGCTCCGTAAAGGTTTCCGATTCCCTGAAGAATGAACTCTGTGACCCTTGACTGGTTTCTTGGTGACACTGGCAAGCGAAGGCTATTCACATGGCATGGGAAAAAAATAAATATTTATAAGAAATATACAAAAATATTAATTACAGAATGAACAGAAAAACTAAAACACAATTATAATAAAAAACAGAAATATTTCATAAGATAATTTTCTGTGTGTTTTTTTAAAAAAAAATTAATAGAACCAAAGTTTTTTTTGGCATCAAATCAATAACTTTATAATAACATAATAGCAGTAGATTCCGTTTTCGGTTTAGTATTCAATATATGATAGAGAAAGAGTTGCATCAATTAATAGTACATGTGGATATTACACAAAAATATCTAAAAGTTAAAAATAAAGGTAGAATTCTAAATTGTATTTTCTTTAAAAAAAAAAAAAAAAAAAAAAAAAAAGCATTGTTTAGCCTCAATGCCGACAGGAATAAAGAGAGACTTAAGCAGCAGAACTAAGTAGAATGCTTATATCAGGTAATTCAATATAGCAGACGGAGAGAATAAAAGGGACATAATCGGTTTTAATTGATAAACAAATCATTTACAGCTTTTAGCAGCTCGATAATGTTAGCATTACATACAATAGCATTACATTCAACCACTTTACCAAAATCCCATGTTTATAAACCTCTCGTGTGCTGCAAGCAGGATAGAATTGGCAAAAAAATATTAATCAGGAATCTGTTGATTTCTTTTAAGTTTGATGAAATAGTTAGAGGCAAATGTCGGCATGAAAATATAAGAACTATTCGTCCCGTCTATCCTATGCATGTGTAAATTACCCTACTGCGTTAGCTTCTACCACTTCTAATGTGAGGCTGGTCCATTGATCTACCACACTCTCTGTAAAGTAAAACTTCCTTTGACTCTCTAGTTTTAGATTATGATCTCTTATTCTAACATCTCTCCTACCTTGATATAAACTTCCCTCCTGTACGTTGTTAAATCTCTTTAAGTAGTAAAATGCTTCTATAACTTTTTATTTCTTTCTTCCCCCAAACCCTACATATTGAGATCCTTCAGTCGTCCGTTGTATATTTTATCCTGTGAGCAATTTACCATTTTAGTAGCTGTTCATTGAAGACGCTCCAGAAGGAAATGTGGTCTCCAGAGCCATACTGAAAACAGGTCTGACCAGACATCTGTGACATAACTACCTCGCTCTGCTACAAATGCTTCTACTTATATAATCCCGCAGCCTGCTTACCTTTACGTCCTTCTGTTGTTAATGAGAGAACAGAGTCCCCAATGCTATATGCTTCCTTGAGGATTTTTACATCCCAAGTGCATTATTTTACATTTGTCAACATTAAAATGTAGCTCCTACGCTCTCAACCATTCTTCTAATCTACACCATTTGACTTGTTCCACCAGGAATGTTTGTATACTCTGTTACATCATCATCAAAAAGTATACCTTATCATTAAGACCTTTTGTAATATTACTATTACAAATTTTTAAAAGTACGGGTCCCAAAACCGATCCTTTTTCTGAATAAACACAATTAACTACAACCTCCTGTCTCCGATCGCTCAACGATTACCTGATCCATTCAACTTTTTTTCCAGTTAGAAAATCTTACTGGTTCCACGTAAGAAAGAAAAACATAAATGGCCAATGACACTGAGCTAGGCCTTCGCCTGGAGGCCAAACAACCATATTTAGTATTGACACAATGTTATACCTGATCACCCTTTTCAGAAAAAAAGGAAAATAAACTAATTATAATAGCTGTCCCACAGCACTTCTTAGGAACCTTTAGGATATCAACAACCCATTGAACCCCAAAACAACCACCTCCCAAAAAACGAATAAAAGGAAGCATTTTCTTTGTTTCGGCCCTCGTGTATAGATGAACCAAAAAGCTTGAAGTTTCCAACTTATTTGTAGATCATCTCCAGCTTGGATCTCTTCCACAAACGCGGCCACCATCTCACCACCCCAGCATCCACCATTGGAGAAAGGGCCATGACCCTTGCACTGTCCATACCCAGGAGGTTACACCATCTCCAATTTCCCATACTCCAAATAAAACACAAGACACACGCAGGATTGGATTTAGAAAAGGCCGAGACATTTATTTATTAAATGTCGCAACATAACTTTATTTAAACATTTCATACAACAAATTATTCAAAACAGACTTGAATAAACCATCGTATAACAATCTATCCCATCTAATGTACATCTGTGTACTAAAACCAACTGAGGGTTCCCATCTCAGAGAAGATAGTGGCTACCCCTTCCTAGCCCTTCCGCAGGATGCCATCGGTCACTGACTGACAGTGGGCCGCAGTGGCGGAACTACCGGGGTCCAGGGGCCCTGGAGTTCTGCCAGTCAGGGGGGCCCAAGGGGTGCCGAGCGGTTGCTGAAAACGACCGCTCGGCAACTCTTGGGCCCCCCTGACTGACAGAAATCCAGGATGCCTCTGCTCCCCGCTGCTGCCGCCGGCTGCCTCCGCCGCCGCCGCCTACCTCAGCTCTGCCCAGAGTGCAGTGTTGGGAGCGTGAGGCGTTTGTCTCGGGTGCCGGCGCTTCACGCAGAGCGCCGGCATATGACGTCATATGCCGGCGCTCAGCAGTGAAGCGCCGGCACCCGAGACAAACGCCTCACACTCCCAACACAGGAGTGGGTAGATCGTGAGAAGGGGGAGGGAGAGGGTAGATCGTGTGAAGGGGGGTAGGGAGGTAGAGGGTAGATCGTGCGAAGGGGGTAGGGAGGGAGAGGGTAGATCGTGAGAAGGGGGGTAGGGAGGGAGAGGGTAGATCGTGAGGAAGGGGGGGTAGGGAGGGAGAGGGGAGATTGTGAGAAGGGGGAGGGAGGGAGAGGGGAGATCGTGAGAAAGGGATAGATGGGTTGGGGGGGGTCCCTTAACAGATTCTCACACCGGGGCCCTGAGGTTTCTAGTTACGCCCCTGGTGGGCCGGGTAGGGCAGCTCTATCCTAAGCTTCCGCTTATCCTTTCAAAGGGAAGGCATTAACTCTAACAATTCAACTTGACACCCCAGTAGACTTCAAACTCTTCCAGGGAACTTTTCCGCCATCACCAAAATTGCTGCACAGGAAAACAGAAAGAGAGGAAAACAACTTAAAGGGGAAAAGGGGGCGGGTTAGCAGGGAACTGCTCCTGTGGTATTAAAATAACTGCCCCTTGCTACACAGGATGGGGCTTTATAGCCTAGCATCCTTCCCCCCCCCTTGATCATATAACCCATGCTTCCTTCCTCTGTTGACCTTGAATTAACCCTTCTTTGCCTTCTACTGACAAGGTGCAGTGTCCCCCTTTCCCCAATGACTTCAGGGTTTTCTGGAGAAGGAAAAAAAGCCACATCCCCCAGAGAGATTAAGAGCCCCTACCTCTGAACCACTTCAACAGCACTAGCCCACACAAACCATGGTGTCTACACTTTGAGGAACCCTTTCTGAGTATCTTCCAGCTGAGCTGCCCCCATTTCATAAATGAAAATGGGACTCTCACCTTCCAACCTTTAGTGATACATCTGGCATACTACTTTAGCGTGTGCCCAACAGTATAGAGTCCTTCAAACGTGGATGAACGTACTTTGGGTTGTACGCCCATGGAAATAGGCCTCCAAGGGAAATTTATAGATCTTGGCTAATCAAATTGGAGTGAGATACCACCTAATCAATACTCATGCATAGTGGATAAGTTTTATTGGTCGGCTCCAGAATCACCTGCCAATGTTAAGTTTCTCTTCTTCCTAGCAAAGGAAGTATTTGAAGCTTTTTATATGTCTACAAAAATGGAGGCAAATGGATTTAATGAAAGCATTTTCATTGTCACCCCTATTCACCACTTTTCTAAAACAGATATGACCTGTTGCTGTGTAGACTGAGAATTTAATTAAATTATTTTCATTATTTGTATTTTGATATAAATATAATTTGTTATTGGGCAGGGGGTTTATATATGATTGCATTATATTTATTTATAATGTATACTTAATTTTCTAAATACTGCTTTATTTTTTCATTTGTTATTTTTATTTTCCAGAGTTTTCCAGAATAGTTTCTAGAATAATGACATTTTAAAAACAAAATACCTGCTATGCATTGTTTTAAATTTTAAATCTACTGCCAATTTTCAATTCAATAAAAATGGTAATGCCACTATAAAATATTTTACATCTATTCTTGCAAACAAATGATTCAGCCGAATAAGAAATAAACTTTGTTCTTAAATCCAATCAAAACAGCAGGGTAAAAAGCAAAAGAAAATCCACAATGTTTAATATTCAAAATATACTTTCTATGAAAATTCATGATTCATTTTCAAAAAAATTCCCATAAAAACATTAGACATTGTGCTATAGTCAACTGTTTTAAACAAAATGTCAAAGTCACATTTAAAGAAAAATCATGATAATTCATTAATTTTTTTCTGGATTTGTGGATCCCTCGTTCTATTTTGTAAAAAAAAGATGAGATTCTTATGTATATAACATAGGTCAAATAAGTCAAAATATTTAAACACAAATAAGACTACATACACACATTACTTAAAAACAATGAAAATAAGAAAATATATTTTATTGTTAAGCCCTTTAGACTTTAATAAAGTGTGTATATTGGAAGTCTAAGGATGGAATGAAAAACATATAGTCAATGTGTGAAAACATGACTTAAATAATCCCCCAATGACTATACACTGAAGGCAAAATGTACTTTTCCAGCCCTGAGAAACATTTTCATGAAAACATTTTTCAATTCAAATTAAATCTTCTGAATGCAGATACTTGTTTTTACGTTCGGTACGACATTTTATTTACGGCCCCTTATAGCAATAGAGAGATGAACATAATTTGTGATGAAAAGCTTAGGCGTTACATTTCAACCCTACAGAAATCTTCTTCAGGGCAGCCTTGATATCCTGATTTCTTAAGCTGTATATTACAGGGTTAAGTAAGGGGGTAAACACAGTATGAAGTAGAGAAATAATCTTATTCACAAGCAAAGAATAACCTGTAGAAGGTATCATGTATTTAGTTATTAATGTCCCATAGAAAGTCCCTACGACAAGTAGGTGGGAACTGCAGGTGGAGAAGGTTTTCTGTCTACCAGTCGTGGACGGGATCCTGAGTATTGTAATAAAGATAAACACATAAGTCACAATGATAAAACCACACGGACAAATAAATACAGGGATGGAAAACACAAAGATTATAAATTCTGCAAGAAAGGTGTCAGAGCATGAAAGTTTTTGGAGAGGAGGAAAGTCACAATAGAAATGATCGATGATGTTGCCATCGCAGAACTGAAAGTTAGATATAGGTATGAAACCTATTAGGTGGACCATAAATCCTAACAGCCATGTAAAGATAGAAAGGTAAACTTGGCTGTTGGAGTCCATGATTGAAGTGTAGCGCAAGGGGTTGCATATAGCGAGATATCGATCATAGGACATCACTGAAAGCAGAAAACATTCTGTAATAGTTGTGCCACTGAAGATATAAAATTGGGTTAAACATCCAAGTGAAGTCATTATTTTTCTACCCAGTAAGATGGCACCAAGCATGTTGGGAACAGTATTTGTTGAGAGTAAAATGTCAGAGAAGGAAAGTTGACTGAGGAAAAAGTACATGGGGGACTGAAGGTGATTACTGCGCAAAACCAATAGAATTATAAGAACATTTCCAGTTACCGTAAGAAGGAAGATACTTAGAAAAAATATGAAAAGAACAACGTGGGTTCCATAACTTCCATGAGTTCCAAATCCTAGAAGAATGAACTCTGTGACCCTTGACTGGTTTCTTGGTGACATTGGCGATCGAAGGAACATTGAAAAAAAATACATTTTCAAAATCTAAAAAGAATATACAAAAATATGAACTGAATTTACAGAATAGCTCGGGACTAACATATGCTTAATAAAAAGGAAAATAATTGTATTATTATATTAAAGTTGTAAAAATGTAAGGATTGTTAATTAGGAGAATATGTTAATAAATCAGCAATAATCCTCATATTTTTCAGGCATTTTTGGGCATGAATTATTTTAATTACTGTCTATATTACATATAATGAGAAAAATAGACCTATACCAAATCTATGTCATTTTCAATCCATGCCAGTTTGTAAAAGACAAAAATAATAAATAATAATACATAAAAAAAAATACTCAAGTAATAGAGTATTGTTACACCATAGAATATGCATTTATATTTGATGGCTTACACTTACCAAAAATCCCAAGTTTCTAAAAAGCTGGAGTGCTGCATTCTATAAGGAGGATGGAATTGGCATTTATTTTAATCAATCATTTATTGCTTTTCTTGAGGGTGATAAATTAATAGAACTAAATGTCAGCAGGAAACAGGTATTAATGCTGCTCGGTTACATTTACAGTTACATTTTATACTATTTGTGCAATTCTTAAAGGGTTGTTGAATGCCTGGGGACTGTCGTCTAATAATAGAGGTTATGATCCCATTACATTAATGAAGACAATGTACTATATGAACACAATGTATGATTAAATTATTATTATTAAATTATTGTACTATTCGTTTATTATTAAGGTTTAACAACAGTGGCGTCGCCAGGGGGGGCCAGAGGGGGCCATGGCCCCCCTACATTATGCTGTGCCCCCCAGTGTGCCCCCCCCCAATTGAAACGCTATACCATTGACCCGGTGTGCAGGAACACTAAGCTCTAATTGCAGCCGATGCGGCTGACAGTTTCAAAGCGGCTGTAAAACCGCCTCCACTGGCTGCTTAATGGATTGCAGGCATGCCGATCACTGACTGAGGCTCTTCATCCCGCCCCTTTGAAGGGGGCGGGCTCCTACGGAACAGTTGTTTGTCACTGCCTGACAGGGAGAAGAGCATGAGGGAGAAGAGCAGTCTGCTGTGTTACAGTGGAAGAATGAAGGCCAGCAAAAAAAGTATTTTATTTTAAATAAATAGTGGAGGTGACAGAAGGAGGGACATTAACAAGGAGGAGGCTGCATTGGGAAAATTAAATAATACAAAAAGATGGTGGCTGGGGACATAAATACACATCAGGGTGGTTAGAAGGATGTCACATATATCAATACACAAACGGGGGGGGGGTTAATACACATGGGTATGGGGGCCATTATATTAACCAGTACAAGGGGTTGGTGCATCAATACACAAGGGAAGGGGGCTGACTGGGGGCATCAAATAAATCAATACACAAGGCTGGGGGCATCAAATAAATCAATACACAAGGGAGGGGGGCTGGCTGGGTGCATCAAATAAATCAATACACAAGGGAGGGGGGCTGGCTAGGGGCATCAAATAAATCAATACACAAGGGTGTATTGCAAAACTGCACAAAGGGGGGTGGCTGGGGGGCACAAATACACAAGGGTCAATACACACAAACAGCAAAGCAATGTGGAAGGCATTTTTATACTAGTAGTAGTATATACTTAATAATATTAGTAGGTTATCCCATCCTGATGTGGGGGTCCATGTGGCAGCAGAGCCTGTCCTGGTGTATGTGTTTGGGTGTCAGTGTGGCAGAGCCTGTCCTGATATGTGTTTGGTCATCTGTTTCCTGGCACTTTACTTGCTGTAGAGGGTTAAATAGAACTTTGTAATTTTTATTTATCCAGATTTTGTGGTCGCTTCAGAGGACAAAACTTTCTAGGCCTAGAAATCAGAGGAAAAGTAAAGGTTTTGTGTTATTTACTCTTATTTCAATCTGAATATATTATTAAAAGTTAGATGTTGGTTCAGAGTTTGTGAAACTCAATTCTTGATTTCATTATACAGGACGTTATTCCCCTTTGGTTTCACAGGCCTTCACAGACCAAGTGCTACTCAGCTTAGTTATATGCAGCTGCATGCATTGTGTTATCTGTGATGAGGTGTTCATTTGGTGACGCAGCGCTAAGATGGTTGTGATGCATTAATGGCTAAAAGTTTTGTTGAAGTTTCCATTATGTCTAATCTCCTTAATTTATTTGGGCCTTTTAACTTTTTTGATTTCTGGGATTTTAATAATGTGATAAAAAAGAATGATTTATAGTTGTTTGGATGTCAAATAGTGTGTTAAATTCTGTTGATCTGTATCGGCTACATTATTTATGTATACCTGCAAATACAGGTTTTTTTTTATCTCATTCAGTTGCGTGTGCTGTTTCCATGTGTTGTTTATTTGATCTATACCTGAACTACAGGGTGTAAGTAAAAGAGCGGTATGGTTTAGTAAATGAGGGGACAAAGGGACTGTGGGGATGATTACAGGGGAGAGGACCTCTCAATGTCACGGTGCAGTCAGAAGGAGGGAACACAGTGTGGCAAATATATTGGCACCAGGGTCTAATATTAATATATATTGGCTACAGGGGCTAATATTAATATATATCGGAAGCTGGGACTAATATTTATATATATCGGCAGCAGGGGCTAATATTAATGTATATTGGCTGCAGGGCCTATTATCAATAAATATTGGCTGCAGGGACTAATAATATATATCGGCAGTAGGGGCTAATATTAATACCGTATTGGCTCGAATATAGGCCGCACTTTTTTCCCCCACTTTAAGTCTTTAAAGTGGGGGTGCGGCCTATATTCGGGGTTTAGCGCCCGACGCCCGGGACATGCAGTCCCGGGCGCCGGGCAGGCAGCGGGGTTAGGATACAGATCCCCCGCAGCGGTGCAGGGGACCTGCATCCTACTCCCCGATACGCTCAGACAGCCTCCCCTGCCAGCACTTCCCACGGGGGGGGTGCCGGCACGGGAGGTTGTCTAAGCGCATCGTGCGGACCGTCCGCACGATGCGTTTTACCTCTGCCCACCCCCGACTTACCGGAGCAGACTCCCGGGTGTCTTGCGGGGCCGGCGGGAGACATCTACGCAATACGCGTATGCAACTTCCGGTACCGGCACCGGAAGTTGCATACGCGTATTGCGTAGATGTCCCCCGCCGGCCCCGCAAGACAGCCGGGAGTCTGCTCCGGTAAGTCGAGGAGGGGGGGGCAGAGGAGGACAGTGGCAGCATATCTCGGGGGGGGGAGGAGGACAGTGGTAGCATATCGGGGGGGGGAGGAGGACAGTGGTAGCATATCTCGGGGAGGGAGGACAGTGGCAGCATATCTCGGGGGGGGGGAGGAGGACAGTGGTAGCATATCTCGGGGAGGGAGGACAGTGGTAGCATATCTCGGGGAGGGAGGACAGTGGCAGCATATCTCGGGGGGGGACAGAGTGGCAGCATGTTTTTTTGGTGCTTTTTTAAAGAAAAAAACTTTTTGTTTAAAAAAGCACCAAACTTTTAGGGTGCGGCCTATATACGGGGGCGGCCTATATCCGAGCCAATACGGTATATGTTGGCAGCAGGGTATAATTTCTATGTATATCGGCAGCAGGGTATAATATTAGTATGTATCCGCAGCAGGGGCTAATATTAATATATATCCGCAGCAGGGGTTAATATTAATATATATCGGAAGCAGGGTGTAATATTTCTATATATCTGCAGCAGGGTCTAATATTTATATATATTGTCAGCAGGGGCTAATATTAAAGAATGAAAAATAACTGTCACTTTAGCTGTTATTTTGAAATCATATTTTAATCAGTCTTTACTTCAAAAAGATAAATACATATTATGTAGTTAAAAATGCACGTCTAACGTGTGTATGTATATATATATATATATATATATATGTACCGTTTTATAATTGGCCCCCCTACTTTGGTCCCTGGCCCCCCATGTGCCCCCCCTAAATATGAAAGCTGGAGACGCCACTGTTTAACAATAGTTTTTTTTTTTTATAAGCTACCTTGAAAAGCCATTTGGATGGACATAGAAAAGGGGTATTATAATAAATCTAATTATTTCACATTTAAAAATATTTAATTTCGGCCTTGCTGTCTGCCCTGTGGAGAAAAAGAAAACCAATGAACATTTTGCACTAGCTGAATTTCTGTTATATTTGTGTAAATAAATAGGGATTTGCCAGCACCTGCTTCAGATTCTTAAAGATGGCTGCTCGCTTTTGTGGGGGAGTGGCTTTGTGTAGGGTTTGGCCTATGTCCAGCCTTTAGTGGGAGTGGGTGGGGTGACAAACTTTCCCCAATTCTTAGAAAGGAAAACTTGACTCAGAGACCCCAAGTAGCAGGGCTTCACCCGGAAAATTCACAGAAAGGATCTTGGTAGCTTTGTCAAGGGCCCCTCTGGGTTTGTTGGTGGTAGAGCGTATTAGGGGGGTGGGTAGTTCTCCTGGGTCTATGGTTAGCACTCGGGGGTCTGTGCGGTCCTCGTGGTGGTGGGGTGTCAGGGGGTAGGTTTAGTTCCCAGGGTGAGTAGGCACTCCCGGGGTAGGGCGAGTGGGGCCTCTGGCTGTTCTCGGCAGGGTCTGCGTTTCCGTTTCTCCTCCAGGCATCGCCGCTCGCCAGGGGGTGTTCGTTGTTTTTCCCGGGGGTCGGGATGTTCAGGTGCTGCAGGGCCGTGGGAGTGCGGCTTGGGTGGTAGCCACTCTGCAGGTTCCTTCAGCATCTGCGTAGGATTCCACAGCCCAGCAGTTCGGAGCTGCCGGGGGACCGATCGGTGAGTGTTTGTTGCGGTTGCTTAGCACGTTGCCCGGGCGCCGGTGGGGATCAGGTCTTTGGTGGGTTTATTACAGGGGATCGGTTTCTGATGGTGGACGAGTCCCCTGGTGGAGAGCAATAGAGACGCTCTTACGGACCTTTAACTCATGACGCCGAAGCCATTAGTGTCCCCAGGCCAAGTTGCTCCCAGGTGTACCTTGCATGTGGGGTATCACTGCACTCGGGAGATGTTGCTGAACGCATATTGGGGTGTTGTTTGATAGTGACACATACCAGGAGCTATGAATTCATTCCTGAAGTACAATTTGTGTGGAAAAAAATACAAAATTCAATTTTGGCAAAGGCAGGTGGTAGAATCTCATGCATAAAAGATTAAAATACCAGCATTTTAAATACTTTGTGGTGTCTAGTTTTCAAAAATATATGGTTTGATGGGGTAAATTAAAGTAGCCGGCTTCAAAGATGTTCCAAAGAGGAGATAGAGGCAG
The DNA here is from genome assembly GCF_027358695.1 of Spea bombifrons. NCBI lineage: Eukaryota > Metazoa > Chordata > Amphibia > Anura > Pelobatidae > Spea > Spea bombifrons. Next base: position 26,811,709 of record NC_071099.1, on the reverse strand, counting down.
AATGACCAAATGACCACCTGAATTACGCATGTTGCTGAACACATATTGGGGTGTTGTTTGACAGTGACTATACCAGGACCTTTATATTTATAACTAAATTACAATCCATGTGAGAAAAAAAAATAAAAAAAAACTACTATTACAAAGTTTGACAAATTGTGGTTGTATAATTAGTGCATGGAAAGGCTTAAAATACCAGCATTTGAAATACCCTGGGGTCTCTATTTTTCAAAAATATATGGTTTGATGGGGATTAATTGAGTTAACTGGCTTCAAAGATGTTCCAAAGAGGAGATGGAGGCAGAATGACCAGATTTGAAAAAAAAGGTTTGGAAATCATAAAACACTACTTGTACTTATTGCCCAACAACTTACAAAAACAGCAAAAAAACATAAAACCATTGGGTATTTCTAAACTCAGGACAAATAGTAGAATCTATTTAGCTAGTTTTTTTACTTCCTTTTGTAGGTGAGTAAAAGATTTTTCAAAGAAAAGTCATAAAAGGTTTTTTTTTAAAATTTTCACCATGTTTTATTATTTTTTATATAGTAAATAAGATGATATGATCAAAACATATGGTATCTGAAGAAAGCCCATCTTGTCCTGAAAAAAACAACATATAACATGTGTGGGTACACACATTACAGAAAATTACAGCTGAACACAAGCACCGCAAAAGTGTTAAAACAGCTTCGGTCCCACAGGGTACAATTTTTTTTAAAAAAAGCCCGGTCCTTAAGGGGTTAAAAATCCCTACAAGCCCCTCTATTGTCATCGGCAGGGGCCTCCTTAGCTGTCCTTCATTGGTTGATGCCAGAGAAGCTCAGTGCTAACGACCAATAGAGTTGCTCATATGTACCGTTAACTCCTGACGTCGAAACATGGTCTGGGGAGGTTTCAGGAGTTAATGGTCCGTACAAGCTACTCTATTGGTCACTGGCAGGGGCCTCCTCTGGCTTCAACCAATGAAGAGCAGTTGAGGCCAGAGGAGCTCAGTTCTGCTCCCCTTCCAAGCAAATATCTTCTAAGGGAGTATTGGAAGCTCTGTATATATATCTACAAATGAAACATTTTCATTGTCATCCCTATACTCCAATTTTCTAAAACAGAGATGACCTGTTGCTGTGTAGACTGAAAATTTAATTATATTATCATTATTTTTATTTTGATATAATTAAATTAAATATAATTTGTTATTGACATGGGATGTATATGTGGTTGCATTATATTTATTTATAATGTATACTTTCTAAATAGTGCTTTTTTATATATTTTCTTTTTATTTTCCAGAGTTTTCAAGAATAAATCCTAGAATAATGACATTTTAATATGTAACTACTATGCATTGTTTCAAAATTGAAATCTACTGCCAATTTTCAATTCAATAAAAATGGTAATGCTACTATAAAATATTTTACATCTATTCTTGCAAACAAATGATTTAGCAGAATAAGAAATAAACTTTGTTCTTAAATCCAATCAAAACAGGAGGGTAAAAAGCAAAAAAAAATCCACGTTTAATATTCAAAATATACTTTCTATGAAAATTCATGATTCATTTTCAAAAAAAATCCCATAAAAACATTAGACATTGTGCTATAGTCAACTTTTTTAAACAAAATTTCAAAGTTACATTTAAAGACAAATCATGGATTTGTGGATCCTTCGTTCTATTTTTTTTTCAAATGCAGATCCTCGTGTATGTAACATAGGACAAATAAGTCAAAATATTTAAAAAAAATATGACCACATACACTTTAAGTTACTTAAAAACAATGAAAACAAGAAAAATATTTTTTTCTTAAAAATTCTAAAGAACTATTAATCAGCATCACAATTAATTTACACATTTTTTATTCTTTTTTTCAAATATCCTTCGTTATTAGAAATGATATTTATTGGCCCTTTAGACTTCAATAAAGTGGGCATGTTGGAAGTTTAAGGATCGAATGAAAAACATATAGTCAATGTGCGAAAACATGACTTAAATAATCCCCCAATGACTATACACTGAAGGCAAAATCTACTTTTCCAGCTCTGAGAAACATTTTCATTGAAATATATTTCAATTCAAATGAAATCTTCTGAATGCGGATACTTTTGATACGTTTTTATAGTATCGCCGCGGTCACTCATTGCAATAGAGAGATGAACATAATATGTGATGAAAAGCTTAGGCGTTACATTTCAACCCTACAAAAATCTTCTTCAGGGCAACCTTGATATCCTGATTTCTTAAGCTGTATATTATAGGGTTAAGTAAGGGGGTAAACACAGTATGAAGTAGAGAAATAATCTTATTCACAAGCAAAGAATGACCTGTAGAAGGTATCATGTATTTAGTTATTAATGTCCCATAGAAAGTGCCCACGACAAGTAGATGAGAACTGCAGGTGGAGAAGGTTTTCTGTCTACCAGTCGTGGAAGGGATCCTGAGTATCGTAATAAAGATAAACACATAAGTCACAATGATGAAACCACACGGACAAATAAATATAGGGATGGAAAGCACAAAGATTATAAATTCTGCAAGATAAGTGTCAGAGCATGAAAGTTTTTGGAGAGGAGAAACGTCACAATAGAAATGATCGATGATGTTGCCATCGCAGAACTGAAAGTTAGATATAGGTATGACAGATGTTAGGTTGAGCATAAAGCCTAACAGCCATGGAATGGTAGAAAGGTAAACTTGGCTGTTGGAGTCCATGATTGAAGTGTAGCGCAAGGGGTTGCATATAGCGAGATATCGATCATAGGACATCAAAGAAAGCAGAAAACATTCTGTAATAGTTGTACCACTGAAGAAATAAAATTGGGTTAAACATCCAAGTGAAGTCATTATTTTTCTACCCAGTAAGATGGCGCCAAGCATGTTGGGAACAGTATTTGTTGAGAGTAAAATGTCAGCGAAAGAAAGATGACTGAGGAAGAAGTACATGGGCGACTGAAGGTGATTACTGCACAAAACCAATAGAATTATAAGAACATTTCCAGCTATTGTAAACACAAAAATATTTAGAAATATGATGAAAAGGACAATGCTGACTCCATAACTTCTATAAGTTCCAAATCCTAGAAGAATGAACTCTGTGACCCGTGACTGGTTTCTTGGTGACATTGTCGAACGAAGGAGCATTGAAAAAAACAGTTTTTCAAAATCTAAAAAGAATATACAAAAATATGAACTGAATTTACAGAATAGCTCAGGACTAACATATGCTTAATAAAAAGGAAAATAATTATATCATTATATTAAAGTTGTAAAACTGTAAGGATTGTAAATAAGGAGAATGTGTTAATACATCTACAATAATCGAAATTTTTTTAAAGGGTTGATCAGAACTTTTTGGCCATTAATTATTTTAATTACTGTCTATGTTACGTATAATGAGAAAAAGAGACCTATACCAAATCTATATCATTTTAAATCCATGCCAGTTTTTAAAAGACAAAAATAATAAATAATAATACAATTTAAAAAAAAAATACTCAAATAATAGAATACTGTTACCTGTAAAAAGGTGGTAATTCAGGTATTTCAATAAAGCAGAGAATAAAAGGCCATTCACCGCTTTCTGCAAATTAAAAATGTTATTATTCTATACCATAGAATATGCATTTATATTTGATGGCTTACACTTACCAAAAATCCCAAGTTTCTTAAAAGCTGGAGTGCTGCATTCTATAAGGAGGATGGAATCGGCATTTATTTTCTTAAGGGTGATGAATTAGTAGAACTAAATGTCAGCAGGAAACAGGTATTAATGCTGCTTGATTACATTTACAGTTACATTTTATACTATTTGTGCAATTCTTAAAGGGTTGTTGAATGCCTGGGGACTGTCGTCTAGTAATAGATGTTATGATCCCATTACGTTAATGAAGACAATGTACTATATGAACACAATGTACGATTAAATTATTATTACAAAATTATTGTACTATTAGTTTATTATTAAGGTTTAATAATAGGTTTTTTTCCGTAAGCTACCTTGAAAAACCATTTGGATGGGCATAGAAAAGGGGTATTATAATAAATCTAATTATTTCACATTTAAAAATATCCACTTTCGGCCTTGCTGTCTGCTCTGTGGAGAAAAAGGAAACCAATGAACATTTTGCACTAGCTGAATTTCTCTTATATTTGTATAAATAAATAGTTGTATAGGGATTTGCCAGCACCTGCTTCAGAACCTTAAAGATGGCTGCTTGTTGTTGTGGGGGGAGTGGCTTTGTATAAGGGGGTGGGCTTATCAGATAGACAGCCTTTATTAGGAGGAAACATGGCCTGGGAGTGGGTGGGGTGACAAACTTTCCCCAATGCTAACAAAGGAATCATTTACTGACTCAGAGACCCCAAGAAGCAGGGCTTCACCCAGAAAGTTCACAGAAAGGATCTTGAGCTTAGCAGTGTGTTGGGGGCCCCTCCGGGTTTGTTGGGGTAGGGCGTATTAGGGGTGCATATTGGGTCTATGGTTGCCAGTCGGGGGTCTGTGTGGTCCTCGTGGTGGTGCGGTGTCAGGGGATAGGTTTAGTTCCCGGGGTGGGTATGCGCTCCCGGGGTAGGGCGAGTGGGGCCTCTGGCCGGTCTCGGCAGGGTCTGCATTCCCGTTCCTCCTCCAGGCGTAGCCGGTCACCAGGGGGTGTTTGTCGTTTTTCCCGGGGGTCGGGATGTTCAGGTGGTGCAGGGCCGTTCTCCTCAGCGTCAGGTTGAGGCCAGGCGGGGGTCGTGGTGTCTCTAGGGACGATGATAGGGGTGAGCAGGCATGGGGGGGGATTTTGCGGTTAGGCGGCGGGAGGGGACGTCGGGTGCCCAGTCTTTGGCAGCACAGTCCAGGTGTTCCTTTGTTTCCAGGAATCGGCTGGATGCAGAGGATCAACATCAGCGGGATGTGCAGCATGGGAGTGCTTTGGTGGCCACTCTGCGGGTTCCTTCGGCGTCTGAGTAGGATTCCACGGCCCAGCGGTTCGGACAGCCGGGGGACCGATCGGTGAGTGTTTGTTGTGGTTGCTTAGGACGTTGCCCGGGGCGCGGCAGGGAGTGGGTTTATTGCAGGGGGATCGATTTTTGATGCCGCGGGGGGGGGGCGTTCATCGAGTGGGGAAACCCCTTCGGCGGGGCTAGAGAGAGGAGGTCGCCGGTAGGGGGTTTCCACTGCCATCAACCAATGAAGGGCACCTGCTCTTCAGTGGTTGATGCCAGACGAGTCCCCTGGTGGAAAGCAATAGAGTCGCTCTTACGGACCTTTAACTCATAACTCCGAAGCAATTAGTGTCCCCAGGCCAAGTTGCTCCCAGGTATACCTTGCCCTGTGCTTTGCATGGGGAACTACAATCCCCATTCCTCCGAGGCCAAGTTGTTTAGAGTGGTTGTCTAAGACTCAGACAACCGCTCTGAGCAACTTGGCTTGGGAGCAACGGGGATTTCAGTCTCTGTGGCAAACAGCAGGCAAGATCCACCTCGGAGCAACTTGGCCTGGGGAGACCATTGGTGTGCCAGCTCCAGAAGTTGACTAACGATCAATAGAGTCACACATACAGACCTTTAACTTCTGACGCTGAAACTTGGCCTGAGGGGTTTCAGGAGTTAAAGGTCCGTACGAGTGACTCTATTGGTTACCAGCAGGGGCCTCCTCTGGCATCAACCAATAAAGGGCAGCTGGTTCATGCCAGAGGAGCTCATTGCCGACGACCAATAGAGTCACTTATATGGACCTTTAATTCCTGGTACTGAATCTTGGCCTGGATCCTTACGAGCCCCTCTATTGGTCATCGGCGGGGGCCTCCTCAGCTGCCCTTGGTTGATGCCCAAAAAGTTCAGTGCTGATGACCAATAGAGTTACTCATATGTACCTTTAACTCCTGACGCCAAAACATGGTCTGGGGAGGTTCCAGGAGTTAAAGGTCCGTACAAGCTACTCTATTGGTCACTGGCAGGGGCCTCCTCTGGCTTCAACCAGGGAAAAGAAAAAATGTCGGTGCGCTAAGCTAGTCACAGGCTCAAATAATACAAATGTGTAATACGAGGCCTACCAAACAGGTGTAAGCATGCTGCAAGAAACAGTGTATTGGCTGTACAATGTATACAAGAAACAAAAACTGTCTGCGCTTCTTACCCTAATAAAGTTGGCAACAAATATATAAACATAATATAAATGAGAGGTTTTGGTTATATGAATTGGCCAAAGCATAATTAAGCTCACCCGCCACGTCAAGGCACACTCTCAATAGGGTGAGAACCTACTCTCACCTCCTACATACTGGGCACACAAAGCAGTTTATACTGCTTCCAAAACCTTATTAATGTGTTGGGGGAGGTGCAATTAAACCTCCTCCCTATTAACCCCTGGACAGCAAGCTGCAACCAGACTGATGAGGAGCCAACCAGGGAAGGGCAGTTGATGCCAGAGAAGCTCAGTGCTCCTCCCCTTCCAAGCAAATATTTTCTAAGGGAGTATTTGAAACTGTGAGTACGTCTACAAATGGAGGCAAATGGATTTAATGGAAACATTTTCATTGTCATCCCTATACTCCATTTTTCTAAAAGAGAGATGACCTGTTGCTGTGTATAGTGAGAATTTAAATATATTATCATTATTTTTAGTTTGATTTAATTAAATATAATTTGTTATGGGATGTATGTGGTTGCATTATATTTATTTATAATGTATACTTTCTAAATAGTGCTTTTTAATGTCATTTTTTTATTTACCAGAGTTTTCAAGAATAGATCCTAGAATAATGACATTTTAAAAGTTTATTAACTACTATGCATTGTTTTAAAATTGAAATCTACTGCCAATTTTCAATTTAATAAAAATTGTAATGCTACTATAAAATATTTTACATCTATTCATGCAAATAAATGATTCAGCAGAATAAGAAATAAACTTTTTTCTTAAATCCAATCAAAACAGAAAAGGGTAAAAAGCAAAAGAAAATCCACAATGTTTAATATTCAAAATATACTTTCTATGAAAATGCATGATTCATTTTCAAGCAAATTCCCATAAAAACATTAGACATTGTGCTATAGTCAACTGTTTTAAACAAATTGTAAAAGTTACATTTAAAGACAAATCATGGGAATTAATTCAATATTTTCTTGGATTTGTGGATCCCTCGTTCTATTTTTTAAAAAATGCAGATCCTCGTTTATGTAACATAGGACAAATAAGTCAAAATATTTAAGCAAAAATATGACTACATACACAAGTTACTTAAAAACAATGAAAATAAGAAAAATATTTTTATTCTTAAGAATTATAAAGAACTATTAATCACAATTACTGTACACATTTTTTATTCTTTTTTTCAAATATCCTTCATTATTAGTATGATATTTATTGGCCCTTTAGACTTCAATAAAGTGTGCATGTTGGAAGTTTAAGGATGGAATGAAAAACATATAGTCAATGTGCGAAAAAGATGATTTAAATAATCCCCCAATGACTATACACTGAAAATATATTTCAATTCAAATGAAATCTTCTGAATGCGGATACTTTTGATTCGTTTTTATAGGATCGCCGCGGTCACTCATTGCAATAGAGAGATGAACATAATATGCGATGAAAAGCTTAGACGTTACATTTCAACCCTACAGAAATCTTCTTCAGGGCAACTTTGATATCCTGATTTCTTAAGCTGTATATTATAGGGTTAAGTAAGGGGGTAAACACAGTATGAAGTAGAGAAATAATCTTATTCACAAGCAAAGAATGACCTGTAGAAGGTATCATGTATTTAGTTATTAATGTCCCATAGAAAGTCCCCACGACAAGTAGATGAGAACTGCAGGTGGAGAAGGTTTTCTGTCTACCAGTCGTGGACGGGATCCTGAGTATCGTAATAAAGATAAACACATAAGTCACGATGATAAAACCACACGGACAAATAAATATAGGGATGGAAAGCACAAAGATTATAAATTCTGCAAGATAAGTGTCAGAGCATGAAAGTTTTTGGAGAGGAGAAACGTCACAATAGAAATGATCGATGATGTTGCCGTCGCAGAACTGAAAGTTAGATATAGGTATGACAGATGTTAGGTTGAGCATAAAGCCTAACAGCCATGGAATGGTAGAAAGGTAAACTTGGCTGTTGGAGTCCATGATTGAAGTGTAGCGCAAGGGGTTGCATATAGCGAGATATCGATCATAGGACATCAAAGAAAGCAGAAAACATTCTGTAATAGTTGTACCACTGAAGAAATAAAATTGGGTTAAACATCCAAGTGAAGTCATTATTTTTCTACCCAGTAAGATGGCGCCAAGCATGTTGGGAACAGTATTTGTTGAGAGTATAATGTCAGCGAAAGAAAGATGACTGAGGAAGAAGTACATGGGGGACTGAAGGTGATTACTGCACAGAACCAATAGAATTATAAGAACATTTCCAGCTATTGTAAACACAAAAATATTTAGAAATATGATGAAAAGGACAATGCTGACTCCATAACTTCTATAAGTTCCAAATCCTAGAAGAATGAACTCTGTGACCCGTGACTGGTTTCTTGGTGACATTGTCGATCGAATGAGCATTGAAAAAAAAACAGTTTTTCAAAATCTAAAAAGAATATACAAAAAATATGAACTGAATTTACAGAATAGCTCAGGACTAACATATGCTTAATAAAAAGGAAAATAATTATATCATTATATTAAAGTTGTAAAACTGTAAGGATTGTAAATAAGGAGAATGTGTTAATACACCTACAATAATCGACATTTTTTTAAAGGGTTGATCAGGCCTTTTTGGCCATTAATTATTTTAATTACTGCCTATGTTACGTATAATGAGAAAAAGAGACCTATACCAAATCTATATCATTTTAAATCCAAGTTTTTAAAAGACAAAAATAATAATACAATTTTTAAAAAAAATACTCAAATAATAGAATACTGTTACCTGTAAAAAGGTGGTAATTCAGGTATTTCAATAAAGCAGAGAATAAAAGGCCATTCACAGCTTTCTGCAAATTAAAAATTGTATTATTCTATACCATAGAATATGCATTTATATTTGATGGCTTACACTTACCAAAAATCCCAAGTTTCTTAAAAGGTGGAGTGCTGCATTCTATAAGGAGGATGGAATTGGCATTTATTTTCTTAAGGGTGATAAATTAGTAGAACTAAATGTCAGCAGGAAACAGGTATTAATGCTGCTTGATTACATCTACAGTTACATTTTATACTATTTGTGCAATTCTTAAAGGGTTGTTAAATGCCTGGGGACTGTCGTCTAGTAATAGATGTTATGATCCCATTACGTTAATGAAGACAATGTACTGTATGAACACAATGTACGATTAAATTATTATTACAAAATTATTGTACTATTAGTTTATTATTAAGGTTTAATAATAGGTTTTTTTTCCATAAGCTACCTTGAAAAACCATTTTGATGGGCATAGAAAAGGGGTATTATAAGAAATCTAATTATTTCGCATTTAAAAATATCCACTTTCGGCCTTGCTGTCTGCATGTGGAGAAAAAGAAAACCAATGAACATTTTGCACTAGCTGAATTTCTCTCATATTTGTGTAAATAAATAGTTGTATAGCGATTTGCCAGCACCTGCTTCAGAACCTTAAAGATGGCTGCTCGTTGTTGTGGGGGGAGTGGCTTTGTATAAGGGGGTGGGCTTATCAGATAGACAGCCTTTATTAGGAGGAAACATGGCCTGGGAGTGGGTGGGGTGACAAACTTTCTCGAATGCTAACAAAGGAAAACCGGACTCAGAGACTTCATCCAGAAAGTTCACAGAAAGGATCTTGTGAACTTAGCGGTGTGTCGGGGGCCCCTCCGGGTTTGTTGGGGTAGGGCGTATTAGGGGGGCATATTGGGTCTATGGTTGGCAGTCGGGGGTCTGTGTGGTCCTCGTGGTGGTGCGGTGTCAGGGGATAGGTTTAGTTCCCGGGGTGGGTATGCGCTCCCGGGGTAGGGCGAGTGGGGCCTCTGGCCAGTCTCGGCAGGGTCTGCATTCCCGTTCCTCCTCCAGGCGTAGCCGGTCACCAGGGGGTTTTTGTCGTTTTTCCCGGGGGTCGGGATGTTCAGGTGGTGCGGGGCCGTTCTCCTCAGCGTCAGGTTGAGGCCAGGCGGGGGTCGGGGTGTCTCTAGGGACGATGATAGGGGTGAGCAGGCATGGGGGGGGATTTTGCGGTTAGGCGGCGGGAGGGGTCGTCGGGTGCACAGTCTTTGGCAGCACAGTCCAGGTGTTCCTTTGTTTCCAGGAATCGGCTGGATGCAGAGGATCAACATCAGCGGGATGTGCAGCATGGGAGTGCGTTGGTGGCCACTCTGCGGGTTCCTTCGGCGTCTGAGTAGGATTCCACGGCCCAGCGGTTCGGAGCAGCCGGGGGACCGATCGGTGAGTGTTTGTTGTGGTTGCTTAGGACGTTGCCCGGGCGCGGCAGGGAGTGGGTTTATTGCAGGGGGATCGATTTTTGATGCCGTGGGGGGGGCGTTCATCGAGTGGGGAAACCCCTTCGGCGGGGCTAGAGAGAGGAGGTCGCCGGTAGGGGGTTTCCACTGCCATCAACCAATGAAGGGCACCTGCTCTTCAGTGGTTGATGCCAGACGAGTCCCCTGGTGGAAAGCAATAGAGTCGCTCTTACGGACCTTTAACTCATAACTCCGAAGCAATTAGTGTCCCCAGGCCAAGTTGCTCCCAGGTGTACCTTGCCCTGCGCTTTGCATGGGGAACTATAATCCCCATTCCCCCGAGGCCAAGTTGTTTTGAGTGGTTGTCTAAGACTCAGACAACCGCTCTGAGCAACTTGGCTTGGGAGCAATGGGGATTTCAGTCTCTGTGGCAAACAGCAGGCAAGGTCCACCTCGGAGCAACTTGGCCTGGGGAGACCATTGGTCTGCCAGCTCCAGAAGTTGACCAACGATCAATAGAGTCACACATACAGACCTTTAACTTCTGACGCTGAAACTTGGCCTGAGGGGTTTCAGGAGTTAAAGGTCCATACGAGTGACTCTATTGGTTACCAGCAGGGGCCTCCTCTGGCATCAACCAATAAAGGGCAGCTGGTTCATGCCAGAGGAGCTCATTGCCGACGACCAATAGAGTCGCTTATATGGACCTTTAATTCCTGGTGCTGAATCTTGGTCTGGGGAGGCTCCCGGAGTTAAAGATCCTTACGACCCCTCTATTGTCATCGGCGGGGGCCTCCTCAGCTGCCCTTCATTGGTTGATGCCCGAGAAGCTCAGTGCTGACGACCAATAGAGTTGCTCATAACTCCTATCGCCAAAACATGGTCTGGGGAGGTTCCAGGAGTTAAAGGTCCGTACAAGCTACTCTATTGGTCACTGGAAGGTCCTCTGGCATCAACCAATAAAGGGCAGCTGCTCGGCTCCTTCGGCTGCCCTTCATTGGTTGGTGCCAGGGAAGCTCAGTGCTCACGACCAATAGAGGTCATTTGAACCTTTAACTCCTGACGCCAAAACATGGACTGGGGAGGTTCCAGGAGTTAAAGGTCCATACACGCTACTCTATTGGTCACTGGCAGGGGCCTCCTCTGGCTTCAACCAGGGAAGGGCAGTTGATGCAAGAGGAGCTCAGTACTCCTTCCCTTCCAAGCAAATATCTTCTAAGGGAGTATTTGAAACTGTGTGTATGTCTACAAATGGAGGCAAATGGATTTAATGAAAACATTTTCATTGTCATCCCTATACACCAATTTTCTAAAACAGAGATGACCTGTTGCTGTGTAGAGTGAGAATTTAAATATATTATCATTATTTTTAGTTTGATTTAATTAAATATAATTTGTTATGGGATGTATATGTGGTTGCATTATATTTATTTATAATGTATACTTTCTAAATAGTGCTTTTTAATATGTAATCAAGAATAGATCCTAGAATAATGACATTTTAAAAGTTTATTAACTACTATGCATTGTTTTAAAATTGAAATCTACTGCCAATTTTCAATTTAATAAAAATGGTAATGCTACTATAAAATATTTTACATCTATTCTTGCAAATAAATGATTCAGCCGAATAAGAAATAAACTTTGTTCTTAAATCCAATCAAAACAGAAAAGGGTAAAAAGCAAAAGAAAATCCACGATGCCTTAATATTCAAAATATACTTTCTATGAAAATTCATGATTCATTTTCAAATTCCCATAAAAACATTAGACATTGTGCTATAGTCAACTGCTTTAAACAAAATGTAAAAGTTACATTTAAAGACAAATCATGGGAATTAATTCAATATTTTCTTGAATTTGTGGATCCCTCGTTTTTTTTTTTAAAAAAAATGCAGATCCTCGTGTATGTAACATAGGACAAATAAGTCAAAATGTTTAAGCAAAAATATGACTACATACACAAGTTACTTAAAAACAATGAAAATATTTTTATTCTTAAGAATTATAAAGAACTATTAATCACAATTAATGTACACATTTTTATTCTTTTCCTCAAATATGCTTCATTATTAGTAATGATATTTATTGGCCCTTTAGACTTCAATAAAGTGAGCATGTTGGAAGTTTAAGAATGGAATGAAAAACAATGTGTGAAAACATGACTTAAATAATCCCCCAATGACTATACACTGAAGGCAAAATCTACTTTTTCAGCTCTGAGAAACATTTTCATGAAAATATATTTCAATTCAAATGAAATCTTCTGAATGCGGATACTTTTGATTCGTTTTTATAGTATCGCCATTTTTTTTACGGTCACTCATTGCGATAGAGAGATGAACATAATATGTGATGAAAAGCTTAGGCGTTACATTTCAACCCTACAGAAATCTTCTTCAGGGCAACCTTGATATCCTGATTTCTTAAGCTGTATATTATAGGGTTAAGTAAGGGGGTAAACACAGTATGAAGTAGAGAAATAATCTTATTCACAAGCAAAGAATGACCTGTAGAAGGTATCATGTATTTAGTTATTAATGTCCCATAGAAAGTCCCTACGACAAGTAGGTGGGAACTGCAGGTGGAGAAGGTTTTCTGTCTTCCAGTTGTGGACGGGATCCTGAGTATCGTAACAAAGATATAGACATAAGTCACGATGATGAAACCACACGGACAAATAAATATAGGGATGGAAAAAACAAAGACTATAAATTCTGCAAGAAAAGTGTCAGAGCATGAAAGTTTTTGGAGAGGAGAAAAGTCACAATAGAAATGATCGATGATGTTGCCGTCGCAGAACTGAAAGTTAGATATAGGTATGACAGATAGTAGGTTGATCATAAATCCTAACAGCCATGGAAAGGTAGAAAGGTAAACTTGGCTGTTGGAGTCCATGATTGAAGTGTAGCGCAAGGGGTTGCATATAGCGAGATATCGATCATAGGACATCACTGAAAGCAGAAAACATTCTGTAATAGTTGCCCCACTGAAGAAATAAAATTGGGTTAAACATCCAAGTAAAGTTATTATTTTTCCACCCAGTAAGATGGCGCCAAGCATGTTGGGAACAGTATTTGTTGAGAGTAAAATGTCAGCGAAAGAAAGATGACTGAGGAAGAAGTACATGGGCGACTGAAGGTGATTACTGCACAAAACCAATAGAATTATAAGAACATTTCCAGCTATTGTAAGAAGGAAGATACTTAGAAAAAATATGAAAAGAACAATGTTGGCTCCGTCAAGGTTTCCGAATCCCAGAAGAATGAACTCTGTGACCCTTGACTGGTTTCTTGGTGACATTGGCGAGCAAAGGAGCATTGAAAAAAAATTAATTTTCAAAATCTAAAAAGAATATACAAAAATATTAATTGAATTTAAAGAATAGCTAAGGACTCACATATGCTTAATAAAAAGGAAAATAATTATATTATATTAAAGTTGTAAAAATGTAAGGATTGTAAATAAGGAGAATATGTTAATAAATCAGCAATAATCCTCATATTTTTAGGGTTCAGGCCTTTTTGGCCATTAATTATTTTAATTACTGCCTATGTTACGTATAATGAGAAAAATAGATCTATATCAAATCTATATCATTTTAAATCCATGCCAGTTTTTAAAAGACAAAAATAATAAATAATAATACAATTTAAAAAAAAATACTCAAATAATAGAGTACTGTTACCTGTAAAAAGGTGGTAATTCAGGTATTTCAATAAAACAGAGATTAAAAGGCCATTCACAGCTTTCTGCAAATTAATAATTGAATTATTCTATACCATAGAATATGCATTTATATTTGATGGCTTACACTTACCAAAAATCCCAAGTTTCTAAAAAGCTGGAGTGCTGCATTCTATAAGGAGGATGGAATTGGCATTTATTTTTATCAATCATTTATTGCTTTTCTTGAGGGTGATAAATTAGTAGAACTAAATGTCAGCAGGAAACAGGTATTAATGCTGCTTGGTTACATTTCCAGTTACATTTTATACTATTTGTGCAATTCTTAAAGGGTTGTTGAATGCCTGGGGACTGTTGTCTAATAATAGATGTTATGATCCCATTACATTAATAAAGACAACATACTACAAGAATACAATGTACTATTAAATTATTATTATTAAATTATTGTACTATTAGTTTATTATTAAGGTTTAATAATAGTTGAAAAACCATTTGGATGGGCATAGAAAAGGGGTATTATAATAAATCTAATTATTTCACATTTAAAATTATCCACTTTCGGCCCTGCTGTCTGCCCTGTGGAGAAAAAGAAAACCAATGAACATTTTGCACTAGCTGAATTTCTCTTATATTTGTGTAAATAAATAGTTGTATAGGGATTTGCCTGCACCGGCTTCAGAACCTTAAAGATGGCTGCTTGCTGTTGTGGGGGGAGTGGCTTTATATAAGGGGTGGGCCTATCTCCACACAGTCTTTAGTGGGAAGAAACATGGCTTGGGAGTGGGTGGGGTAACAAACTTTCCCCAATGCTTAGAAAGGAAAAACTGACTCAGAGACCCCAAGAAGCAGGGCTTCACCCAGAAAGTTCACAGAAAGGATCTTGGGAGCTTAGCAGTGTGTCGGGGGTCCCTCCGGGTTTGTTGGGGGTAGGATGTATTAGGCGGGCATATTGGGTCTATGGTTAGCAGTCGGGGGTCTGTGCGGTCTATGTGGTGGTGGGGTGTCGGGGGTAGGTTTAGTTCTCGGGGTAGGGCGAGTGGGGCCTCTGGCCGATCTCGACAGGGTCTGCACTCCTGTTCCTCCTCCAGGCGTCGCAGTTCCCCGGGGGGTGTTCATCGTTTTTCACGGGGGTCGGGATGTTAAGGTGGTGCGGGGCCGTTCTCCTCAGCATCAGGTTGAGGCCAGGGGGAGGTCGGGGTGTCTTTAGGGACGGTGATAGGGGTGAACGGACATGGAGGGGATGTTTTGGTTAGGTGGCGGGAGGGGTCATCGGGTGCACGGTCTTTGGCAGCAAAGTCCAGGTGTTCCTTTGTTTCCAGGAATCGGCTGGATGCAGAGGATCAACATCAGCAGGATGTGCAGCATGGGAGTGTGGCTTCGGTGGTAGCCACTCTGCGGGTTCCTTCGGCGTCTGCAAAGGATTCCACGGCCCAGCGGTTCGGAGCAGGTTGCCCGGGCGCCGGCAGGGAGTGGGTTTATTGCAGGGGGATCAGTTTCTGATGGTGCGGGGGGGTTCGTTGTGTGGGGATACCCCTTCGGCGGGGCCGGACAGAGGAGGTCGACGGCAGGGGGCTCCTCTGCCATCAACCAATGAAGGGCAGCTGCTCTTCATTGGTTGATGCCAGAAGAGTTCCCTGGTGGAGAGCAACAGAGTCGCTCTTACGGACCTTTAACTCAGGACGGCCAAGCCATTAGTGTCCCCAGGCCAAGTTGCTTCCAGGTGTACCATGCCCTGCACTTTTCATGGGGAACTATAATCCCTGTTCCTCCAAGGCCAAGTTATTTAGAGCGGTTGTCTCAGACAACTGCTCTGAGCAACTTGGCTTGGGAGCAACGGGGATTTCACTTTCTGTGGCATACAGCAGGCAAGGTCCACCTCTGAGCAACTTGGCCTGGGGAGACCATTGGTCTACCAGCTCCAGAAGTTGACCAGCGATCAATAGAGTCACACATACAGACCTTTAACTTCTGACGCTGAAACTTGGCCTGAGGGGTTTCATGAGTTAAAGGTCCGTATGAGTGACTCTATTGGTTACCAGCAGGGGCCTCCTCTGGCATCAACCAATAAAGGGCAGCTGCCCTTCATTGGTTGATGCCAGAGGAGCTCAATGCCGACGACCAATAGAGTCGCTTATATGGACCTATAACTCCTGGCGCTGAAACTTGGCCTGGGAGGCTCCCGGAGTTAAAGATCCATACAAGCCCCTCTATTGGTCATCGGTGGGGGCCTCCTCGGCTGCCCTTCATTGGTTGGTGCCAGGGAAGCTCAGTGCTCACGACCAATAGAGGTCATTTGAACCTTTAACTCCTGACGCCAAAACATGGTCTGGGGAGGTTCCAGTAGTTAAAGGTCCGTACAAGCTACTCTATTGGTCACTGGCTGGGGTCTCCTCTGGCTTCAACCAGTGAAGGGCAGTTGATGCCAGAGAAGCTCAGTGCTCCTTCCCTTCCAAGCAAATATCTTCTAAGGGAGTATTTGAAACTGTGTGTACGTCTACAAATGGAGGCAAATGGATTTAATGAAAACATTTTCATTGTCATCCCTATACTCCAATTTTCTAAAACAGAGATGACCTGTTGCTGTGTAGACCGAGAATTTAATTATATTATCATTATTTTGATATAATTAAATAAAATATAATTTGTTATTGACATGGGATGTATATGTGGTTGCATTACATTTACTTATAATGTATACTTTCTAAATAGTGCTTTTTTATATGTAATTTCTTTTATTTTCCAGAGTTTTCAAGAATAGATCCTAGAATAATTACATTTTAAAAGTTTATTAACTACTAGGCATTGTTTTAAAATTGAAATCTACTGCCAAGTTTCAAGTCAATAAAAATGGTAATGCTACTATAAAATATTTTACATCTATTCTTGCAAATAAATGATTCAGCCGAATAAGAAATAAACTTTGTTCTTTAATCCAATCAAAAGCAAAAGAAAGTCCACAATGCTTTAATATTCAAAATATACTTTCTATGAAAATTCATGATTCATTTTCAAACAAATTCCCATAAAAACATTAGACATTGTGCTATAGTCAACTGTTTTAAACAAAATTTAAAAGTTACATTTAAAGACAAATCATAGGAATTAGTTCAATATTTTCTTGGATTTGTGGATAAATAAGTCAAAATATTTAAACAAAAATATGACTACATACACAAGTTACTTAAAAACAATGAAAATAAGAAAAATATTTTTATTCTTAAGAATTATAAAGCATCACAATTAATTTATATAAACTATTAATCAGCATCACAATTAATTTACACATTTTCTTTCTTTTTTTCAAATATCCTTCATTATTAGTAATTATATTTATTGGCCCTTTAGACTTCAATAAAGTGGGCATGTTGAAAGTTTAAGGATGGAATGAAAAACATATAGTCAATGTGCGAAAACATGACTTAAATAATCCCCCAATGACTATACACTGAAAATATATTTCAATTCAAATGAAATCTTCTGAATGCGGATACTTTTGATTCGTTTTTATAGTATCGCCGCGGTCACTCATTGCAATAGAGAGATGAACATAATATGTGATGAAAAGCTTAGACGTTACATTTCAACCCTACAGAAATCTTCTTCAGGGCAACCTTGATATCCTGATTTCTTAAGCTGTATATTATAGGGTTAAGTAAGGGGGTAAACACAGTATGAAGTAGAGAAATAATCTTATTCACAAGCAAAGAATAACCTGTAGATGGCATAATGTATTTAGTTATTAATGTCCCATAGAAAGTGCCCACGACAAGTAGATGGGAACTGCAGGTGGAGAAGGTTTTCTGTCTACCAGTCGTGGAAGGGATCCTGACTATTGTAACACAGATATAGACATAAGTCACGATGATGAAACCACACGGACAAATAAATATAGGGATGGAAAACACAAAGATTATAAATTCTGCAAGAAAAGTGTCAGAGCATGAAAGTTTTTGGAGAGGAGAAAGGTCACAATAGAAATGATCGATGATGTTACCGTCACAGAACTGAAAGTTAGATACAGGTATGACACCTAGTAGGTTGAGCATAAATCCTAACAGCCATGGAACGGTGGAAAGGTAAACTTGGCTGTTGGAGTCCATGATTGAAGTGTAGCGCAAGGGGTTGCATATAGCGAGATATCGATCATAGGACATCAAAGAAAGCAGAAAACATTCTGTAATAGTTGTGCCACTGAAGATATAAAATTGGGTTAAACATCCAAGTAAAGTTATTATTTTTCCACCCAGTAAGATGGCGCCAAGCATGTTGGGAACAGTAGTTGTTGAGAGTAAAATGTCAGCGAAAGAAAGTTGACTCAGGAAAAAGTACATGGGGGACTGAAGGTGATTACTGCGCAAAACCAATAGAATTATAAGAACATTTCCAGCTATTGTAAACACAAAAATATTTAGAAATATGATGAAAAGGACAATGCTGACTCCATAAATTCCATGAGTTCCAAATCCTAGAAGAATGAACTCTGTGACCCTTGACTGGTTTCTTGGTGACATTGTCGAACGAAGGAGCATTGAAAAAAACACTTTTTCAAAATCTAAAAAGTTTTTAAAAGACAAAAATAATAAATAATAATACAATTTTTTTAAAAAAAGTACTCAAATAATAGAATACTGTTACCTGTAAAAAAGGTGGTAATTCAGGTATTTCAATAAAGCAGAGAATAAAAGGCCATTCACCGCTTTCTGCAAATTAATAATTTTATTATTCTATACCATAGAATATGCATTTATATTTGATGTCTTACACTTACCAAAAATCCCAAGTTTCTAAAAAGCTGGAGTGCTGCATTCTATAAGGAGGATGGAATTGGCATTTATTTTCTTAAGGGTGATGAATTAGTAGAACTAAATGTCAGCAGGAAACAGGTATTAATGCTGCTCGGTTACATTTACAGTTACATTTTATACTATTTGTGCAATTCTTAAAGGGTTGTTGAATGCCTGGGGACTGTCGTCTAATAATAGATGTTATGATCCCATTACGTTAATGAAGACAACATACTACAAGGATACAATGTACGATTAAATTATTATTATTAAATTATTGTACTATTAGTTTATTATTAAGGTTTAATAAGTTTTTTTCCATAAGCTACCTTGCAAAAAACCCTTTGGAGGGGCATAGACACCCCCCTTCCTTTCCTTGTCCCTCCATCTCTGCCTTTTGGATTGAAAGGGGTATTATAATAAATCTAATTATTTAACATTTAAAAATTGTTACTTTCGGCCTTGAAAACATCCGCCCCAAACCAAATCTTGGTTATTATTTTATATGCCGGAATCAGGGTACTGGAAACTACACTCTTTTATTTGTGTAAATAAGTAGTTGTATAGGGATTTGCCTGCACCGGCTTCAGAACCTTAAAGATGGCTGCTCGCTGTTGTGGGGGGAGTGGCTTTGTGTAGGGGTCGGCCCATCTCCAGCCTTTAGTAGGAGGGAACATGGCCTGGGAGTGGGCGGGGTGACAAACTTTCTCCAATTCTTAGAATGGAGAAACTGATTCAGAGACCCCAAGAAGCAGGGCTTCACCCAGAGAGTTCACAGAAAGGATCCAGTTTCTATTATAGACAAATATGGAATTGCATTACTAAAACGGTAGGAATAAAAAGGGCCCATTCTCTGTGTTTGAAATATGCCATTGCATATCGATGGAATCAGTACTCACGTATATTACATTTTTGATATATATATATACAGTATATATATATATATATATATATATATATATATATATACAGTATATATACTATATGGACAAAAGTATTGAGACACCTGACCATTAAACCAACAAGGACTTTTATGACTTCTAAATGAATAGACATTAATAAACATTCTCATGACATATTACACCGTGTTATGATTTATTTAACAAAAAGAAGCCTAAATGGAGAAACCATGGTTGAAAAACTAAGTACACTTTATGATTCAATATAGACCGCGTTGGCCCACTTTTCTTTACAAAGTTGCATTGAGGTTTGCGGGCATTTATGCACAGCACTTAAATCGGGTTGAGGTCTGGGCTTTGGCTGGGCCATTGCAACACCTTGATTCTTTTATTTTTCAGCCATTCTGTTGTAGATTTGCTGGTGTGCGTGGGATCATTGTCCTGTTGCATGACCCAATTTCGACCAAGCTTTAGCTGTCGGACAGATGGCCTCACATTTGACTCTAGAATACTTTGGTATACAGAGGAGTTCATCACTCCTTCACCCCAGTGCCCAGAACGGACGGCCGACGGGGCAGGAGCGGGGGCAGGAGCAGGAGCGGCAGCGTTGCATCTGGCACTCGTGGGTGCCGGTTACTCCGGTGAGTGACTTCATCGGGGTCTCGGCTGCGGACCCCGACAACCAGCATCTATCTGCTACTTAGCACCTTAATTCCTATGGAAGCAGTAAGGGTGTACTTTTTCCACATATGGCTTCTCCATTTTGACTTTATTTTTGTGGAATAAATCAAGACACAGTGTAATACGTCATGTGTTTTTCATCTGAGGTTGTATTTACCTATTTTAGAAATGTTAATGAACAGATGATCGTTATGTCCTGTAAAACCATAGAATTCAAATAGGGTGTACTTTCTTTTTCACACAACTATACATCTTGCATCATTTTAGTGACTTTTATTTCAATAAAATATTTTGTTTTGTTTTTTTTAATGTTATTTTAATGATAGTCTTAGGTGTATTAGTAAAGTGTGATACCTTCATTTCTCTCTGGACTAATTACTGAGTCTTCATGGAATTTACCTCCTGGTATTCAAAATCCTATATAAACACCAAACAATGTCTTACCTGTTTTCAGAGCTAACAAAACTGGACTAGTATGTTGATTTATCTATTACGTTTCCTAATGGGGACACAGGTAGTGCGGTAAATGGGAATCCAAAAAATCCAGATGTGATGAGAATTAATTAAAATGTAAACTTTAGCTTTTAGAATATTTGTGTTGGAAATGCAACATTTCAGAAAATTTTTATAAAAGCAAGTGGAAAACGCCATTAAGATAATACAACAATGGTCAATGGAGACACTTTACACCATCTAAAGGTAATCATATTCTGGAGTAATAGATAGATTCTAGATAGATAGATAGATAGAGAGATAGATAGATAGATAGATAGATAGATAGATAGATAGATAGATAGATAGAAAAATATTATTGACACAGCAAGATTTAAAGAGCTATTTAATTATTTTTTACTAAAAAAAACTATATCTTGATGTTTTTGTTTTTAATTGTTTCTTTTTTTGGTTTTCTAATATTTGTTTTAAAGAAACATATTCTTGAACTTCCTGCAACTTGAGATCTGTGACAAGCGGTGGCAGAGCTAGCATTTCAATAAATTTTCCAGAAGTAATTCAATAGAAGGGGAACAATAACTTAATATATTAAAATATGAATATATTGTTTATTTTTAACCGTCACGCATGATTTATTTAGTGTATCAAACTGCAAAAAAGTAATATATAAGCGAAGGTAATTTATAAATAACCCAGCTATTAAAGTGAAATATACATTAGAAATGTATCTATAAACTATAATAAACAAAAAGCTAATAAATGCGTGCCTCTTGAACCTTAACCCCTTAAGGACAATGAGCGGTCCCTAAACCCATTGAAAACAATGCATTTTGAGCCCGTACATGTACGGGCTTTGTCACTAAGGGGTTAATCTATGTAAAAAATGGACCATTCCTCCGAGAGCAGTCTCTTTGATAGAATAAATTTCCCCTAATTATATCCCGTCACAAATAATGCCTTATAAATCATCCTGTGCTACAGATTAGTAGATCTACTACATTTTACGGAACTCTTGCATCTGCTATACATTAACAGTTAATGGAAGTGGAGAACCAGACGTCCGTCTTGGAATTTAAGCTTCTTGGATTTGGAAAACTTCAAAGCCTAAAAATCCCTCTCTTCTGTTTGTTCCTTACCATCTACTTGGCCATCATGACTGGAAATCTCCTCATTATATCACTGGTGTTATCAAGTCAAAGTCTTCGATCGCCCATGTATTTTTTTCTCAGCCATCTGTCGGCGTGTGATGTTTTGTGTACAACAAATATTATACCCAACATGCTACATGTCATATTTTTAGAGGTCGTCCCCATCCCCGTTACTCATTGTATGATTCAGTTCTACATATTTGGAAGCTCCACTAGCACTGAGTCGTTCCTACTTACAGTGATGTCTTATGATAGGTATCTGGCGATTTGTTACCCCCTGCATTACTTCTCCATTATGGACTTCAGGCTGAGACTCAACCTCGCTTTCGGGTCTTGGCTGTTGGGTTTTGCCGCTACCCTAATCCCTGGGTTGCTGATAAGCACCTTCAAATTTTGTGGCCCTAATGTTATTGACCATTTCTTCTGCGACCTTGCCCCGTTTCTTTCACTTACATGCTCGGAAAATGCCTCCATGGTGGAAACCAAAATTATTGTGTTTTCCCTCCCAGTGATCTTATTTCCATTTTTATTCATCATGGCGACCTACGGTAGCATCTTTATTACTATTCTCAGGATCCCCACCACCATGGACAGACAGAAAGCTTTCTCTACATGCAGTTCCCATTTGATTATTGTTTGTACCTATTACGGGACGTTGATTATTGTTTACATGGTTCCAAGCAATGGGCATTATTCAAATGTTAACAAGGCTTTGTCACTTCTGTACATTGTGGTGACGCCATTATTCAACCCTCTCGTATACAGCCTGAGGAACAAGGAGATCCATTCTGCGGCTTGGAAAATGTTTTGCGTGAAGAGCAGATGAGAACCTTGATTTGTACAAAAACAACAACAAAATAATAATAAAGTAATATTATCCACTTTTTCGCCATTATTACTTTTACGGTTAAAATAATGTTAAATAGAAAAATAACGTAGATTGTTGATACTGTGATTATTTAAGATGACTGGTTAGTGCTGTTGTAATGTAATCTTTTCATTCAGTTAAAACATATCGGCTGTAAAAAGGAGTCCAAGACGAGATCAGGTACGAGTAGCAATGGAGTATCTCAATCATTAGGTCCTTCAGTCCACACTGTGCATCCTTGAAGTTTTTACTTCTATAACATGAGAAAACCTCAAATATTGGCCTACATGAGTCCATCTGTATAAATAATATTGTTGTTTTTTTCCCCCCAAGGTAGAATTTCCATTTGACGCCCCAATCGTTGCACCCTGGAGCCATCACTGTGTTAAGGAACTTTGATCTTGCGTGTGACCCACATAGACACCAATCCAAGGGGCCTTCAACCAAACTCACTTCTTCAATTACAATATGCTAGGAACATGTGTTTCTGATCATATGTCAGAGGGTCTTTTTGGAATGTTAGTATGTTACATGACTAGTCCAATATTGTAAGGGGTCATAAAAACCCATGTTTAGAAGGATGAGGTCTTTCTCTTTCTCTGCCATCTTTTCAAGAACTGAGAGCCTACAGCCCCCAAGCTCTATCGTCTTACTACCATCTGTCATCCAGTAGTGCTGCATCATGACAAAACCCGTAGAAGCTTTCATTTCATCTTAACTTTGATCACAGAGACATTTTATATTTACTCAAAACAAATGTCCAACATGGCCTTTCACTCCCATACGTATGCAGAGATGTAAGAAATAGAATTCTATACAGCCTCTAAATCCTTATACAACTTCAACTGTATAAACAATAAAGCACGAAGGAAGAAATAATTGTGAATATCACTTAATTGGGATTGATGTGTCAATTAGTTACCATCTTTGGAGTTCATTCCCCCAAAGTATTATTCCTTATCTGTGCAGGTTTAAAAATTAGCATCTGGAGAGTTGTCTTATATAAAACCAGTTCTAGTATAAATTATATCAATTCTAGCATAGATTCACTGGATTATGCCGGAACAAACAGCGCATGCCGCAGTGATTGTCCTCCAATGCTCTTGTAAGTGTCATCAATTATTTAAAAATATATATTTTAATTTTGTAACGTTTTGGCACTTTATCAGTTATTTCTTTGGATGCCAGTGGGGCCTCTGTAAATCAAAAGGGTTAATTAAACAATAAAGGGGACATACATTTTATATTGTTATTTATACTTAGTAACTAGTTTGATTTTAATCTGTAAAAATATACATATTTAAAATTAAAAAACCCTACAGATAATATAATAATAATAATAATAATAATAATAATAATAATAATAATAATAATAATACAAGTTATTATTATTATTATTTTTTTATTAGTAGTAGGATTATTATCTTTTAGATTATTTCTATAGACATCACTTCAAGTCATTAATCTGCTGTTTTTTCTGTTCCCCTTTTTAAAATTTAGCAAAAACTATTTTCCAACAAATTATTATAGAGACAAAATTACATTTTAAAAGTACCTGCAAAACTGTGAAATGATTATGAAATAGTTAACGCGACACATGAGTGCACGTGACACCATTTTTGGGGGAAGAAGACCTCTTCAGATCTCAGCATTGTTATATAGCAGTGAATATCGTCCCCGCTTGCCTTCATTCCATACCATTGTCTCTCACGGAAAATGATCAAAGGAAACAGGACTGGGGTGTCAGAGTTTATATTGCTTGGATTTCCCAGACTTCACAATCTTAAATACTTCATCTTTATTCTCTTCCTTGTGATATACATGATGACATTGTTTGGAAACTTTCTGATTGCTGGTTTGGTGTCTGCCAACTCCAGACTCCATTGCCCAATGTACTTTTTCCTTATTCATTTATCCATTTGTGACATTGTGTTCACTACGAATATCTCCCCCAATATGTTGTGCGCTATATTAGAAGGAAGGGGCACCATGTCGTTTGAAGGGTGCATCATACAGTTCTATATCTATGGCGCCTCCACTGTTGCCGAATGCGCCATTTTGGCAATCATGTCTTATGACCGCTACGCCGCCATCTGTAATCCACTTCGTTATCGTTCCATCATGGACCTTGTGATTTGTCTGAAATCAGTAACCTGCTGTTGGCTGATGGGGTTTTTAGTAACGCTTAGTACAGCCATTATGGTGTTTAGGTTAGATTTTTGTGGCCCCAATGTCATTGACCACTTTATCTGCGATCTGACCCCACTTCTGAAACTGTCTTGCTCAGACACACTTTTCGTACAAGCTGCCATATTCGTTCTTTCGATTCCGATCATACTTATTCCATTTGTCTTCATCATTACAACGTATATCTCCATCTTTCTCTCCATCCTGAAGATTCCCTCAAAAACAGGCAGGCATAAGACGTTCTCCACGTGTAGCTCTCACCTGACGTCTGTTAGCGTCTACTACGGAACATTAATCACAATTTATATCTTTCCAAACAAATGGAACGTCGATAAGGCTCTGTATCTTCTCTACACAGTGGTCACTCCATTGCTCAATCCAATTATCTACAGTCTGAGGAACCAGGAGATGTGGAGAGCAATTGAATTCCTGATATCCAAATTAAGGTAATAATAAAATCTATTTGTCTAACTATAGAATGCGTCTGGGTTTCATGAGATGAAATGCTTCCATTCTCTGTTTCTCAAACAATTCATGCTTTAGTAAACCCCTAAATTGTCATGTCACTTATTACGACCTGGTTGCCCATTGCATATATGATGGTACAATATAGAAACAAAGAAGCATAGCATTTTTTGGTAGATCAGAGCCATTCAGCTCATCTTGTCTGCCATTTTTCCATTTTTCAAACCTTAATCAGTCCTTGTTTTTGTCTTAGAGTCAGGAGCCATATGTCTGTGCCATGTATGTTTCAATTCCTATACTGTAGAAGCCTCTACCACAGGGGCGTCCATCCTGCTGCCCTCCAGCTGCTGCAGGACTACGTCCCCCATAATGCTCTTTCAGCTAAGGACCTGGCAGAGGAGCATGGGAGATGTAGTCTTGCAGCAGCTGGAGGGCCGCAGGTGGACACCCCTGCTCTACCACATCTGCTGCGATGCTGTTCATAATCATAATAAACACGTCCATTTCCAATTCAACATTGATTTGGCATTGGCTGTTTGGAGCTTTTTCTTTGTTAAAACTACCACATTTTCTATAAAACTACCCTTCACATTAAAACAGAAGGAGAAAAATTCCATAAAGGAAGAAATAATTTAAAAATGTACATGTACTACATAAATTTAGCAGTTAACACATTTTGCATTTCAAACCCATTTTAATTTAACCAATTTTACATTTTAATCCAATATTATTAACAAAAATGGTGCACGGAGCACTTACAAAGCCTGTCAATTACAAAAATGATCTAAAATAAGTTTCCTTAAATTCGAAAATTTCTGACGAAGCTTTTTTTTCCGACTGCAACACAATTTTATTAAAAGTGCCAACTACGTCCTACAAGAATACGATACAATTGATAAATAATAAATGGATTCACAAGTTCCCATTGACACAACAACATACAGATCAGTTTCTTCCGACGCTATAATTGAACGCAGTAGCTGAAGAAGCGAAGAAAGGCGGCTGGGGTTCGGAATATGCGGATAATACTGATGCAGATACTTCAGCTTCGCTTGAAACGCTGGCCTCCTGGGAATTCTCATTTAATTAAAAAACTGTAAAACAGAAGAGAATATTATATATTAAAACTTGGTGTACAAATTATTTAAAAAAAAAAAAAGCATTTAATGGAAAATAATAAAAAAAAACATTTTAAATAGCTAAAATATATTATAAATATAATGTATATTAATTTTATGTAATAACTTATTTATTCAATTAGGTCTACTGTGTAATTATTAGCAACAGAGTTTTGTAGCATCAGTGTCATTACATTATTTTAATAAAAATTTGTATAATAGCTTTAAGAATATTTGGGGCAAAACCTTTCGTGTTCTGAACTATCTCCAGTTTTCCCTATTCCTCCCCTTAAGTCTGCCAAGGAACTGAAGTGAACTGGTTTAGAGTACATAGTGTCAGAAAATATTAAAGGTCTAGAGGCAGCCATAAGCTTGATCGGTGAGACGGAGCAATCCAAACTTGGCTATAGCCTTCAAGAAGTTCTCTTCAGTAGATATGAGAGATGGTCTTGAGAAGAAATAAATCATGGTCTTTGCTAGGGATGATTTTGGACTTATCTGGTAACCAATAAGTAATGAGCTTCCTCCATGAAGAATACCCTGACCCTTCCTGGGGTACATTTGAGTCTCCGATTGCACCTACATCGGTTTCCACACTGCTTTGTCTTGACCAACTTACTAGTGAAGGAGGGCAAAAACCATGGTGGGTCCTTCATTGACTATATAGAGTGTTGGGGGGGAGATGACGGCGTGTCCATCAGTAAAAGGGTATTAGGACCAATTGGCCTGAGGAGCCCTGTATGACTTATGAATAATGTATCTAGATAATACATGGATGTGAAATGCTAAAAAAAATGATAGATGAAAAAAGTACCAAAGCAGAACGAGCCATCGGGACTGGCAAGAGTATTATATACCTGTATGGGTATCCGTGGTACTTTGAACGGAAGATCGACAGAAGGAAGCTGAAGAAAAAGACCACGAGACCCAACCCAACCAAACATATAACTGTTAAAGAAAAGAAAGAGAGAAACACTTTCAGAACTAAATGTATCAATAAAAAATCCCATTCCTATGGCTGCTCAATCCCCAAACCCTTCCCAGATAGAACTCTTAAACTATGAAGAATTTTGCCTGATGCTTAATATTTGGAGGAAACACTTAATCGTCATGTGATATAAAAGCAGGAATTGATAGGTTGTTGCTATAGAAAATTTAAAACAAATCCTTCTTGAGAGTTTCTGGGTTCTTCATTCGTGGTTGAACCTTAAGAAGAAATAAAAAAAATGGCAGGTCTCCTAAGTTTTATTTGCTTAATATACTACATCGTGGAAATAGAAATTGTTAGAACGTTAAATGTTGTTACCTTGTATATGTTTTTGTTTAAAATGGTTTGGAAGATAACTTACTCCGTCTTTTTCCGACATCTCCTTTGGACGTGGCCGCTTCATTGAGGAGAACCATTCCCATCGTGATGGCCGCATCTGAAATCGACCTTAAGGAATATCGCAAAATGTACTTTTTTTAATCGTGTGGGGATAATGCGTAGAGTTCTACTCTACAAGAAGAAAGGTCCTACTATTTTGTCCATCTACATGGCTTCGATAGGCAATGTAAACTATATTGCCTTACATCCAAGGTCATGTTGGTGCAATCTTTCTTTTTGTTTTTCACCTCCAAAACTGTTGGCTATCCCAGCCTGAGGACATTAATGAAATTATTAAGTAATGAAACACAGAAGTACTGGCTTGTTTGTGGCCCTTGATGTCTGGAGTTGAAGACCACAGCTTTAAAACTAGCCTTACTAAGAATATCTCTTCCGCAACTTCATAGATGTCTATCAGGGACAAACTTGTTTTTTTTGTTTATTAACTATTTGGAAGGCAGCTAGATAGCTAAAATGTATACAGAAACAAGTCTCATCGGTGACATTTCCTCCAGAAAAGGATACTCAGCAGAAGAATAATGTGAGATTCTGCCACAAATTGGGCTTGGCTACTTCCATGGATATAGCTCTGAAATAAAGAAAAAATAATAATAATAAATAATAATATTAATAATAAAATAATAATAATAATAATAATAATCAGCGTCTGTAGATTTTATTATCTGGTTTTGAAGGCGACGGTGTACTTAAGATGCCCGCTACTCGCAGTCGAGCTTCCATTGAGATCAATGTGGGTACAAATGACATGTTTGTGAGAAGGAGCCATTCGTAGGAATGCTCAACTCAGCCTGCCGGTATAGGACTACTGCACAAGCAACATACGTGTAATAATATGCCCTCATGAGTTTGCTCTCGCAGAAGCTTATGTTTCATTTAGTGAACGTTGCATAAATATGTATAATCGCTTGCCCTACTAATGTCCACTTAACATCAACAGCCTTCGCTTTGATTTAAATTAAATTATGCCCACAAAAAAAGGTGTATTTTTGTATTTCAGTGGAATGTAGCTGGCCTGACGTTTGACGACATCCAAGCTTCTCCAAATCTGCCCTGTAAATCTCATTTGCATACAGTAAGTGAGTTTGGTGTAAGGATGAATTGTCGATGGACTATGGGTGGGATTACAGATTATAGCAATTCAATCACATACCACTTGGCCGTTCTGTGGATTTTTATGAGCGTAAGGAGGTCCACGTATGTGATTCCACATTTGTCCTGATGTCATGGCAAACACAACGCACTAAAAATAAAATGTAATCCGACATACAAAATAATGAGACAACATGGAATTAAAATGCGCCACCAACTGGCTCGCTTTAGGCAACTGGTCGAAGAGAAGATCTTTGGAGATCTTTAGTTTAAAAGTTCATGGAATACATTTCCGGTCCTAAATGTTTTCCATTCTCCCGCCCGACCCTGCCAAAGGCTGCCTGAACAATAATCAGCAACTTCATAGGGGAGAGATAACAAAACGGGTAAAAATAACGACACGGGTCCTGAGGACCAGAAGTTACGATGAACGCTCCTAAAGCACACGTATAAGGTGGGTTTCCAATACTTATATATTAATTATTATTCAGCTTTGAGGACTGTAAAGGACGCTGATCCGTCCTATTTTTTATTGGAATTAAAACATATTTGGGGTTTTTTTTACCTTCATAGCACTTTTCTGTTCTTTGTTTTACTTACTTACCAGAGCTGCCATTGCCCAACCGGTCTTGTTATAAATAAATTCCAGATTGTTTCTTCTCAGATAAAGCAAACCTCCCACTAAGGAAACCAATAAGGCCAGAGCAATCGTGCCTGAATAGTTCGGAGGCCTAAAAACACGAATCTGAAAGGAAAAAAATAATAATAATAATATAAGGAGCTATAAAGATTTGCCATGCCTAGGGACGCTATAGATTGCCCCAGAGGCTCGGGTAATTTCAGCTGAATCCTATTCTGTTTTCCAGTAGTGAGAGTGGACTCTAGATTCACCTCGATCAACCTACCCCATGCTGGGTTCCACACACTTGCCTCCATTGCCCTACCCCAGTATCCAGTGTTATCCCAACCTTCTCGCTTCTTCATTCCTATAGGTAGCAGTAGGCCAAGACCTCCGGGGGGGGCGCGTTGAAACGCCCATAGGTATGGCAATGTGTTACAATACATACATGGACATCGGTCCTGTCTGCAATCCACTTCGCCAGCTGCTCTGCAGCAAAGCCGATTCGCTGGAGGTCAAAGGTGTCCGCTCTCTTGGGCTTCCCTTTGGCAGGAAAATGCATGAACGTAGGTGCGGAGTTCATATTGAGCTGAAAACAAATGCATTAAAATGTATATGATGGCTGGAGTGGCTGGAGTGTCCCCTTAAAGTTGGTCGTCAACCAGTTGTTCGGGTTTTGTAGACATTATATGTGAATGCATAACAAAGATACAAAAAAAGGAGGAATATTGTACTTTTTTTACCTGCTGGAAAACGTCTGCTCCTTCGTCGTAGTCAACTATAGTAAAGAAGAGCTTGTTTGAGAACGCCGATGAATATCTCCACGAGTTGGCCAGCACCTGATATTCCTCATTAGCCTGCCTGTTGACAGAACCCATAGTTGTCATTAAACACAATGAACGGACAGTCTAGTCCCCAAAATTCTTTCTGTACTCTGTAATGCATATTGGAACCAATTTTTCATGGACTCCAATGCATTTTATTGCATGCAAATAGAAGCATGGATTCTTTACTTACTGGAGTTAGGAAATTATATTTTTTTCTCATTTTTCTCCTCCCCCTGGACTATTTACTGAAAACAGGAAGTGTACTTAAATATGCTTCCAGCTCATGTACTGTAGCCCCCACTGAAATATATTCCCCCACTCAGCTAGCATTCATATTATTTACTGCTGCTACTTCCACTGATTTCAAAGTGCATTCATAGGATGCATACTTAAGTACACTTCCTGTACACTTCCTGGTTTTGACAGAGGCAGCTGGGGGAGGAGTTAAATTAGATCAACTTGCATTTAACTCTTTATGCCATCCTTAGGCAGATTACCTGCACACAGAACACTGTCTCTGAGGCTGCAGGGCCGTGAACATCACGACCACAGAATAGTTTCGTGGGGGCGCTTTGATGAATCTCCGGAATTTGTCTCCGTTCATCCGGATGACGGAACGCCGGGAGCTCCACTCCATCATCTGCTCCACCTTTTCACTTAAAAGGTTCTGGAATAAATAAATAGTTTCTAGCTCATCTCAAAAAAAAAATGCCACAAGCGATTGATCCCGCGCCAGCCTATGAGCGATTCGAGGTGCCGTTCCACTTAGACAAAACTTTATTTGTACACCTGTAGCATTTTAAGCAAAACGTGACTTCAGATTCATCACATAAAAAACCGTTTCAGAATCGTTTTAATTTTCTATGGCAACAACCTATCGGGCGCCCACTTGTGTGTCACATGATCGGTTTGAGCATTCAACCTACAGCATGCGAGCAGGAAAGGCTCCGGACTCGGTAAGGTTTTAGAGGAGTGTAGGTGTGAAGGTGTTTATAATTAAACTGAAAAATTAAACATGGTTGCCATAGAAACATAACATTTTATGCAAATAGGAACCATTTGCCACACCAGCCAGGATCGACACATACCTATTAAATAAACAGTAATGCATCAGGTTAAGATCTATGTCTGCCCTGAATAATACATTAAAATACTTTACAGAAGGTGGTACTGAGAGAGTGGATAAGTGGAACAATCGCCCAGCGGAGGAGGTAGAGGCTAAAACAGTGAGGGTATTAAACATGCATGGGATAGGCATACGGCTCCTGAATCTAAGACGAGACCAATGACTGATTATGTTAAATGGGCCAAATGTATTTAACGTGTCATGGCCAAGATGCAGGGACAGTATACATTAAAGTATATGCTACAAATGTATACGGTCTGTGACATCTCTGGAGGTCTGTTAACAGGCGTACGTTCTGATACATGCCGTCCCCATGGCAGCAGGCGATGCAGAAAAACAGATTAAGCGGCAGTTTTATTCTGATGAAGTAAGATAAAGCCTCTAAAGGATCCAATACCTCTTTCTTTTTCTGTCCTCCCCCATACTGAAGAAGCAGAGCCAGGATGAGAAAGGCATTCATGATGAGCAGATGCTGCACTGAGGTCTTAATCCTCCACGCCATGATGCTGGAGTCCTGCATCCCCATCCCCACCTGCTTTTGTGATAATAGCCCTCTGTAATTGGCTAAAAGGATTCGCCAATCACAGCAAAGCAAAGAAGCAGAGCATCACTGTTATTGTAGTTTTCACTTTGCTCAGATGACAAATAGGACAAACGTCTCCTCTACTTAGTAACGGCGCTGGTTACCGCTTCTGCAGTGTGTACTGCACCATAGCCTTAGCAGGCGTCTTTCCTATAAGTACCTTAAAATGATTTCATTGAATTATGTCAAAATATGACGGCCGATCAGACCTATTTGGCCCATCTAGCCTGCCCCTAATCAGTCCTCAGTCACGTCTTAGATTTCAGGAGCCATGTGTCTATCCCATGCATTTTTAAATTCCCTCGCATTATTAGCCTCTACCACTTCTGCCGGGATATTGTTCTATGTATCCACCACCCTCTCAGTAAAGTAAATGATTTCGTGGCTGAGTCACCAAAAAATAGTTTATTTCGACCGATGTTCCTGCGAGTTGTAGAATTTTAAGTTAAGGATTATATACATCCTATGATTCCTGCCAACAGAATTTCAATTTAGATATCCCCAAAGTTCCCTTACCCTCGGATTATCTATCAATCATTTATCTCTATTATCTATCTATCTATCTATCTATCTATCTATCTATCTATCTATCTTTTATCTCCATTATCTATCTATATATATATATAATCTGTCTATAAATCATCTATCTCTCTATTATCTGTTTAGAAAATTAATCTGGAACAAAATATGTTGAATTTATATTATTCTCAGATAACTACGGCAACATCCCGGAACCTCCCAGAACATCAGAGAGGAAAATACTGTGTTTTGTTATGATCTTTCACTGTGTTTACTTTGTTGCTAGCGAGTATTTGTAAACAGCGGAAGCAAATAGCACAACAATATAAACAACGCGCAACGGCACTTCCTGGGACAAACCGCCTACTGTAAGACAATAAACGTGGGTTGGTTACGTGTATCCTTGCCTAAATAAATACTGACACAAGGCTTTATTTTCCGAGGTGGGGTACATAATTGGAACAGCCTCCCAGCAGAAGTGGTAGGGGGGGTAATACAGTGAGGGGATTTAAACATGCATGGGGTGGGTATATGGCTCCTGAATATAAGACGAAATCCAAATATATGCGGACAGAGGACTTCCCAGTGCAGTGTGACCAATAGCAGCATGCTCTGATTGGCTAAAGGCCTTGGTGCTCGCTTTGCATCATGGATATTGTAGTCCAAGTCCTATCGCGAACGTCATTGGGTGGCAGATTGTGATATCGCTCGTTGGCAGCCAATTAGAAGGTAGCTTGTTGTCCTTCCCCTTTTCCTAGTCGGCTGCCGCACGGTAGGAAGTAATCTGATTTGCTTTATTTCCATTACAAAGACCCGCGTTATACCCGGTGACGTTATTTCTATATAATCGCGGGATGCCGGTTAAAGCCGCCTTTGTTGCGGTTCTGTGAGGGGCGCGGTGTTACGTGTAGATATAGGAGGGGTTATGTATACATTCGCACACAATGTATAGGACAATGCAGACAATGCGTGTGACTGTATACGTGTATTATAAAACTTATACTTCGCATCACAGTATACAGTGCGTCCCAAGTGTCCCTGAGTAGGAGGGACAGTCCCTCTTTGGGACCCAAATCCCCTTTGTGCCACCCCCCCATGCCCCCTCTTCC
Source organism: Spea bombifrons (assembly GCF_027358695.1). NCBI lineage: Eukaryota > Metazoa > Chordata > Amphibia > Anura > Pelobatidae > Spea > Spea bombifrons. Next base: position 26,777,768 of record NC_071099.1, on the reverse strand, counting down.
CCCCCCATGCCCCTCTCCCCCCCCATGTACCCCCCATAAACCTCTTTTCTAGGAGCTCAGAGTGTTTGCTGGGTACGAGGGGATAATAGAGTTCTACAGCCATAAAAGTAACAATAATGTGTTTATAAACAACAGAATACGTTAGTAAATAAAATTCATTATTTTTTTATCAGGCCTGCAAATGCTTATCGTTACCTCACAAAAGCCCCAGCACCGCTACTAATTTCACTTCTAAAACACAATTGCCCCTCTGGTCGTGTCATATGGGGCAGGTGCGAGCGGGTCTCTCTTAGTACATAACTCCTTCCTTAAATCATCTGGTTAAATCATTCTGCGATGTGTATGACGATGTTCATTTTATTGTCCCAAAGTATTCATTGAGTTACCTTCTTATATACGTTGAGATGCGCCGCGTTGGCTTGGGTATAGGGTGGTCCTGTATGTGAGCGATATCCTTAAATCTAGATGAATTACTGCTTACGGCAAATCAAATAATATTTTTTATGTGTCAGTTAATTAAAGAGAAGACTTATGAGGGTTTTCTGCATCTTCAGATACTTGGACTCATTTAGGTTTATTAATAAATCAAATAATCAATGTAATAATCTGTAGAATACTCAGATACTAAAATGTTGGGACATCGTGCTCCCGGTTGGGGCCGGCAGGCTGGTCTCCCGGTTATGGCCGGTTGGGGCCGGCAGGCTGGTCTCCCGGTTGGGGCCGGCAGGCTGGTCCCTGGTTGGGGCCGGCAGGCTGGTGTCCGGTTGTAGTCTGTATAGCCTGTCAAATGTTCAGGATCTCCAAGGAACAAGACAAAGTCCAGATTGCCGACGGGCTGATTGTCCGAATGTCGGGTGGGACAGTACATTTCATGTACGTCACTGGCCCTCAAGTACCAACAGTTATTATCAATGCATGTATCAATGTCATCAAACCTCAAGCTCTTCAATGGGTTCCAAACAGCACCTTAAGATGTTTTTGTGCCGACCTTGTCCAGTGGCTGACCATACCTGAACTAATATACGATGGAACCTCAGAGCAGTATCTTGTAAAATATTTTATTCTTCTAAAATCCCATCCGTTTAAGTTTTATTCCGTCCCCTTATTATTTAACGTTTTATATCTTCTCTGAGAAGCACTAAGCTGCATAGGGCATTAAGATGCTGTATATCACAATGTATAGTGTCCTCCAGTACCTCTCTGTAACTGCTATTGAGCGTCGCTTCATACCGGATCTTATATTTCTCGTAGGTCTCCATCTCGAAGGAGCTAATGTGCTGATGATGACTAAGGACAAGATGCCGATGAGCCAGAGGATTATAAACCACGCTCTCGAGATCATCTGCCTCCTGACTGGAGAGGTAAGAACGTATGGAGGATGTGACAATGCCCCTGGGATTCATTTGAAGTAGCCTTGGGCTGGTGAAATGATCGCCCCGGGTTCTTTAAGGAACGGTAATACTTAACAGTTCTTGGTATGTTTAAGCCATGGTGGGAAGGGGGAGGATGGCAGTATCCTTGGTCCAGGGCCCAACTGGCGATGACAAGCCAGCCCTGGCATATCGAGTCGGTGGCTGCACACCGCGGTACCTGATCTCCCGCTAGAGCTGTGGGTAGGGTGAGTAGTGTGTGTGCAGCTGTCGGCCAGTGGCAAATTGGGCGTTTGCTTGGTGTGCCGGGTGGCCAGTCCGAGCCATCCTGTCCTGGTCATCAGTGACCTTTTTAAAATTTATTCTGACTTTTTTGTAGGTCTCTCTCTTGAAATGTCTTCCCAAGATAAGAATTTGGAACGAATTGAACAATGACTGTCTGCAGATAAATAAGATGATTGTGAAACATGCCCAGGAAATCATCTACTTGGTGACTGGAGAGGTAACTATTTGCTGCAGGAAACTGTATCACATTACATCACATGTAGTCCTGAAAAGGGGGCTACATTTTATAGCCAAGCGGAAATTGTGCGGGATTAACCCCCACATGTCTCAACTGCTACAGGCAGCTTCAGGGGCAAAATATAGAGGATGTTTGGCACTCACTTCCCCCTGCTGCATAATCACCCCATAAGGGCAATTGTGCAGCGTTAACCCTTTCATTAAAGGGGTTAACACCTGTGTCTCCACAGTCTAGTGGGGGCCAAGTCACAATAAATGCTGTTCTCCTATGGAGCACCATCATTAAAATAAATAAATTCAACATCACCGACCTGGGAGTCATAATGGGTATAAGGTGTATGTCAAACTATCTGGGACATAATAGTTAAAATGAACACGTAGAAAATGTAATTGTATATAGTTTGCGAAGAACGTTTTACTCGGTTGTTTTGGTCGTTTCCAGCACGTCCTTTAAATCTCCGTGTGTTTCAGATGCCGGCAAAGTGCGGTGACGTTGCTGTGTATTTCTCAGCGGAGGAATGGGAGCATATAGAAAACCACAAAGAACGCTACAAGGACGTGATGGCTGGGGATCACCAGACCCCGGATATGCTGAGAATACCGACAAACCGAAGTCCAGGTGAAAGCATGATTGAATATACTATTGTGGGGATAAAGGCTAATTGTTAGGCGCCAGACAATATTTCCTGCCAAAAACATAACTTTTTTTGAAGATCCCTTTATTTAAATCCCTATATTTAATAACATTGTATCGGCAGAATCTTATGCATGCCTAAAATCATCTTTCTTTTTTTTTTAAACCGTATTCGTAGATTTAAATAATTTAGAGCATTTGATGTGCCGGGGAACACAATATAAACACATTTAATTCTAGGTTTTGATTTACAGAATCGAGTGATCCGGTTGAGAATAACGATCAGAAATTTGACATCGCTTTAGACCTTCGAACAGGTGGGTAACGGTAAAGGATGATGATCATCCGAATCTTGCGTTCTCAGTTTGGTTTTCTCTAAGGTATACCTGTCTGCTTATCTGTCTTCAAAAAGATCCTTGAAGAGTTAATTGACTTTGTAGATAAACGGATTACAAATACCTGGATGAAATGCCATTGTCTTTTGGTCTGAAATGTGTAATGGGGGAATTGAAACCCTCAGAGTGTTTAATTACTTTCACGATTGATTAACAAAAATCCTTGTCTTGTTACACTTTGAGATAACATTTTAAATACAAATCTCTAATTTAATGCTTTATTGCTATGATATTGTGTTCAAAATAATCTGAAAACATTGCTCTGTTTTCTTTTTTAAACTTATGTTTTCCCCATAATATAATGTATTCAGCCATTTGTATGAGATCTCGCTCTGTTCCCAATGTACTACACAAACACCCTGACTTCTTATTGTACTGCTTTGTTGTAAGCTATAGAATGTCTCAGTCTTAACAACCCATTTGGGCACCTTTTAAACATACAGTAAAGCTCCTGTGACCCAAGCATGTTAATTTGCTGTATACCGTGTTTTTAAAGCCTCCCATCCACAGGCTATATATATTTAACTAGTGCTATATATATCTATATATATCTATATATATCTATATATATATATAGATATATATATAGATATATAGATATATATATAGATATATATTTTTTTTTTTATTTATTTTTTTTAATTAATTAAAATATAATATCCTAGCTACAGTCTACTATAAGATATATTCATCACAAATGTACATAAAAAAAATACATAAAAATGGTTTATTAAAATATATTTAATCTTTGAAGGTACAAGGGATGCTGCTACAAATGATGATCAAACAGAAGAAATCGGTCAACTGGAAGCCCAGGATCAAGACATTAAAGAAAATTGCGACACAGGTATGTAGTGGTAGTCGAATATCACTCTCTAACATGTCGTACGCTGTTACATTAAAGTGGAAATGCAGCTTTATGTGCTGAATGTATGTGTTGAAAATATATGGTGATAGCTCATCAGAGGTACCCCAGAAAATACACATAGAGAGGAAGGAGCAGATCGCATGGGTATGCTGTATTTTATTAAATATAAGGCAAATTGGTTCTGGGGAAGGGGGTGTCTCCTTTACATTTGGTTCTCCCTCTACCACCATGCTATCTTCTTCTGTCTTTCCGTTCTCTCCTTTTTTGTATTCTTCTCCTGGGAAGACATCGAAGGTAGCTTTCTGATGTTTGACCTAAGTGCGGAAATGTGAATCTATGGTAAACTGTATATTTTTTTTACTCTTAAGAAATGATTAATCAAACCTTATTCACGTAAAAAGAATCTCCTAAAGAGTTTGGAATATAAAAAAAAAAAAAAGCTAATTTACTTGTATGGCAGTGTGACTTCCGGCAGCAGTCCTTTGCCTCGTCTTTACTGCATAGGTCGGCGTCCGAGGGACGTGAAAATACAAAATGATAAAAATTAAAAAAATACAAAGTAGAAACTTTTTAATAACAGGTTTTTATTGAAAATAAAATGTAAATAAATATAAATATTATCCAGACGTTTCCAGTGACGTGCAGTTATATACAATGCTTAGTCTGTGATGGTACCATAATATAACTGTATGGCATTTTCTTAGAACAACGAACGTGCCACCCAGAACCGTACGACTTTGCCATCGTGTCACCCTCTCCAACTACAGGATGGTACTTAGGAACCATGGCAACACGGGAGACCAAAGGCGCTTCATCACCCAAGCAAACGAAGAAGAAATTTAACCAAGGGTTGCGTATGTGCTATGATGCCACCTTCAAGATCATGGTGATAAACGCAGCGGAAGAAACCAACAATTCCGCCGCCGGTAGAAAATACGGCGTTACGGAGAGTAACGTCAGACGATGGCGGGCCCAGAAGGCGGAGCTCCTGAACGCGCCTTCCACCAGAAAAGCCTTCAGAGGTCCCAAGCATGCGCGTCACGAAGACATCGACAAACAAGTGGTTCAGTACGTCGTTGAGATGCGAGGCAAAGGATACACCATTACCAGAGAAGTTATGCAGAGTAAAGCGCTGGAGTTTGCAAAGAAACAAGGCATTCCGGATTTTAAGGCGAGCATGGGTTGGTGTAGGAGAATGATGAAACGCAACAGGTTAGCTTTGATGTGACACTGGCGCAAAGACTACCAAAAGACTTTCATTTCAAGCCATGTCACCGTTCTTGTAAGGAAACAAAAGCACGAGGATGCCCCCATGTTTAATGCGAAAGGTCCAGAATTATAGTGGTGCTTGGAGTTTTAGGCTGTGGTACAAACAAGGCCTCGGGCGTTTGGTGCAAAGACAACCTGATAACTTCAGCGAGAAAGGAATGATGGAAGAACGTCTGGTTCTAGAGCGGTTTAAAGTTGTTCAGGGAAGTTTGTTTGTTTGTTCCCAGGACGCACTTGAGAAACCTCAATGTATTCTTCCTTGTAAAACACTTTTCTAAATACATTGTAAAACGAGGAGTCCGGCTCAAGCAAAGAAACCTTATTATTGACGCGCTTGGAAGGCACCCAACTAAAAATGTAAAGAAACAAAAACATATTTTTTAATCCCCGGAGGTATAGACCTCACAGTCCTGGGTGTCGAGTATAAGAAGCCCATTTAAAAATGAGTTAAGGAAGCGCTGCGGAGATTGTCTTCTAGCTGCTGATCATAGCCTCCCATGGACGGGATAAATGGGGAAACCATCACTCGGCCTCCTCCGCGAACCAGTATCGGATGCCTGGGGACCGAACTCCGCCGAGGACATCGCTCACGGCTTTAAGAAATGCCGCCTCCGCAAAGCTAAGATAATGACCGACCGCGGCACAGCGCTGGAAATGAAGGAGACGATGAACTTTACGAGGATATGATGTCTCTGGTGTGATGAAAAACACCCGCTGTCCTCATCCACCAATTTTTTTTTTTTTCCGTTTTTCTTCTTATCTTTGCTATAATAATATAAAATAAACCCCAGTTCCCCCTCTGAAATGTAGCACGTTTTTGCAAATGTATTGACATTATGGTCAGTTTATGATATAGTTTAGCGTATGCTAGGAATATAGATCGCTACTGTTTCTTTTGTAATAAATACAGTGTTTACCTGAAGAAAACAATGGTTTTGCGTTTTTCTTTTGTCCTTTTACCTTTTTATTCAGATTTTTTTTTCTTTCTCTGCTAGTAAGATCTAAAGTTGGGGGGGACACCTTATATTCAAGTAAATTCTGTAACCGCGTTTATATCCGCTTAGTGTTTAAAGTATGTGTTTATATAACGCTAGTGTATGTGCCTGTCTTTAAAATGACATGCCTAAGAACTGTTTTTGCTGTTTAATTTTACTTTCGCTGGGTTCTAAGTGTTTGTTTCTTTCTCTCTTGCCTCGTTTTTCCTTTTTCTCTCTCTCCTCTCCTTTTTTCCTTTTTTCTCTCTTGCCTCTTTTCTTTTTTCTCTCTCTTTCTCTTTCTCTTTCTCTCTCTCTCTCTCTCTCTCTCTCTCTCCTCTTTTACTTTTCACTCTCTCTCACGATCTTCTACCACCATAAGTCAAAGCTCATATTTTAGTCATACAAGGACCCTTCCGTCCACTATTTGTTTTACATGAACCCATTTCACAGTTCAGTCCTTCAAGCCGCCATATAAAATGCTTCTCACATCACAAACCTTATATCGTACTCTGGAAAGCGTGCTGTGTTTGCGCTTCTGCCTTGAGCTCAGTCCATCATGCCTTTTTGTACGTATAGAGATGAATCCTCCAGCAGTGAATGCTTTTTATGAACGTCGGCATGCTCCCTGAAATATAAATGTCCTCTGTGAGGGGGGAGGGGGACACAGGCTCTATAAAATGTGATGAGATTCATCCACCCGCTGAATTATATCATCACGGGACAAAACTGGCAGTCTAGACCCTTCATAACGAATAGAGAAGTAAGAGAGCTGAAACCACAGCGTTTAGTGAATAAACCCCAATGACGTTCACTATAATAATTGTATAATCTGCGGCGAGTAAGTTTGAATAAATTTAGTCTCGCTCGAAATTCTCAGTGCATTAAGTCCTCTTTTCTTGATTTAGACTCCTAATTGCCCTTTGATTTGTATTGTGGGTGCAGTAAGAACGTTATTCATAGAGCTCTCTTCTGATACACACAGGTCGTCGCTTCCCTGAAGATGGATCCGTAATCAGAGTTGTGTTGGAAGACTACGACGCGTCGGCCTATTCCGCAGATGGGATGGTGGAAGACGACATCGGAATGATTGTAATGTCCCAAGGGGAAGATTCTGAAGCCATCTCACCTTATGGATCCGTCTCGTACGACCCGGGGGATCTCTCATCTATGGAAATGTTCTACCCGTGTGAGGAGAAGCCGTTTACCGAGCTCTTTTACGACAGCAGGGAGAACGCCGAAGAAAACATCCCGGTAGTTAAGAAGAAAACGGGGAGAAAAAACAGCTTTAAGAGAAAACTAGCTCTTGCCCATCAACAAACTCCAAACAGGGTCGACAAGCCCCACAGCTGTGATGAATGCGGCAAACAGTTTGAGTATAAATGTCGTCTTTTGGTACATAAAAATACTCACACCAACCAGAAACCTCATCATTGCTACGAGTGCGGTGACATCTTTATGTCTAAGTCCAGGCTTTTGGCACACCAGCGGTCGCACACCGGAGACAAACCCTTCGTCTGCGGCGAATGCGGCAAACAGTTTGATTATAAGTGTCGCCTCATCGTGCACCAAGCAACGCACACCGGGGCGAAGCCCCACAACTGCATTCTGTGCGGGAAACAGTTCGCGTCCAAAACGAGCCTCCTGGAACACCGGCGCACGCACACTGGGGAGAAACCGTTCGTGTGCAACGAGTGCGGCAAGCAGTTCGCGTACCAGTGCCGTCTCCTCGTGCACCGCCGGACGCACACCGGCGAGAAGCCCCACATCTGCGGTCAGTGCGGCAAGCAGTTCGCCTCCAAAGCCAATCTCATCATACATCACAGAACGCACACGGGCGAAAAACCCTACACGTGTATGGAGTGCGGGAAGCGGTACATCTCGAAGTCCTACCTCTCGGAGCACCTGAAGGTCCACAGCAGCGAGAAGCCGTATCCGTGTTCGGACTGCGGGAAACATTTTAATTCCGAGTCGACGCTCGACATACACCGGAGGAAGCACACGGGGGAAAAGGCTTTTAAATGCAACGAGTGCGGGAAACTCTTCACCTATAAATGCCGGCTTCTCGTTCATCTGAGGACGCACACCGGGGAGAAGACTCACAAGTGCAACGAGTGCGGCAAACTCTTTGCTTCCAAATACAATCTGATTTCCCATCAGAAACTGCACGACCGGGCAAAGATCTACAAGCGCAAGGGCTATCGGAAACTCTTCGTCTCCGAGTCCGGCTTTCACAAACGCGCTCTTACGTACAATTAAGAAGAAAAAAAAAACCTCGTCGGCGTAAAGAATGCCTTCGAAATCTCATTTTGCTATAATTCCTCACGATATCCCACTTTAATCAAAGCAAACAATGCAAAAGCACTTTCTCTTAAAAAGAAACCGATTTAAAGACAAATCAAACTAGGAATATTCTGCCTGTACTATGTTCGTGGTGTTAGCAGGGGGTGTTGGTGCGCTATTTTCTGAGCACTTATTTATTTTACTTTTTTAAATTCTTTTCGTTTTATTAAATTGACGTGCTTCTCACCTTACATTTGTTTTTGCCTTTTTATTTTTTTTTTGCTGGAATGCCGCTAAGGGTTTTTATGTCGCGTTTGGGCCAAAGAAACTCATCTAGATAGCCTACCGGTTTTTTATCAGGTATTTGGCCGCACGTCTTGGGCTTGGTCGTTCCCGTTTGTCTCTTCTGCTGGTCAAGCAAAAAGGTAATGTGTAGCGAGAGGCGTTGGTAGCTGCGAGAGGGAGGAGGTCCTGCCACTTTACGGACCTCTGTTTAGGTCTCATCTGGAGTAATGGGGGTCGGTTCTAGAGACCCCCCATCTCCAGAAGGTCATCGACGCATTGGAGAGAAGACATCAGGAAAATTGGGTAAACTAGAGGGGCCGAATGGTTCTTCTCTGCTGTCTCGTTCTAAATTTCTAGTGTTGGTTGGCGCCATGCAGAAAGCAGATACTCAGCCTGGCTGCAACACATCCTCGGTGGTCCCAAGTTCAGGCCTATGATTGGGGGATTAAAAGAACCAATGAGTGGCAAGAAACCATTGATATTGATGAGCGCTTCCTTTCACTGTGGGGTCTCATTGGAGTAAGGGACAGGGGCAAATGCAGATGGAGGGCATCCTATAGACTTTTAATTGCATTTGCAAGGGGGTCTGCTCCCAAATGTGCAGGAGACACTTATAAACATAAGCTTCCTAATACCCCTCTAATTAACACATTTTAATGCAATGGTCCCCAACCCAGTCTTCAAGGCACGACATGGCAGCACTTAGTAATTATTACCCCATTCTGTTCCAGTGGGGAGACTAAGAGACTGGATTTGCAACCGCCGTTGTAGTGGTTGCTAGGTAGGATCTGTCTACTTCTGCCAGTTAAATTACGGGACACATCGCAGCTATGACCGACAGATTGCGGCGGGTATGGGTAAGATATCTGCACCAGTATGTCCCTCACAAGCATCCTTCAACTCAGAACCAGAACCAAAGTCATCGCCGGTACCCAGGGCTAGGCTTTATTTGTGCAAATATAGGCATCAACACCGCCTTTCAATGAACCTACAATCCTTTCAATGCTCCTCGACGGTCTAAAAGAAGAATGCATCATCTTATTATTTTTCAGTGGTTCTCGTAAAGTTTTTAGGACACAACTTTAACCCCTCCTTGTCCGTCATAATGTATTTACTAAACTTTTTCAACAATGCTAATTGTGTCTTCGTGCTGTATTATTATTCTTGTTTATTATTATTATTATTATTACCCAAAGTATCTTTTTTAGGATACCATTAATTACCCTATAGGATTACGTCTCACCTTTTCTAATTCTGTATCTTAAACCTCAGAATACTTGTGATTTCTCGCTACCTCGTTACCTAAATCCTCTTTATACTGTAAGGAAAGTTTACAAGCTAAATGTCTGTTGTTCTTTCGGCTCTTTTGTAACTTTTATTCAGTTTTTTCTAGAGGTTTTTTTTTCCGATATATTTTTTTCCCTAACCGTTGCAGTCCATGCTTCAAGTACGTCTGTCAGCCGTGAGTATACTTGTTGCTCACGATGTGTATTTCGAACCCAGCCCATATTCTCAATTTCAAAAATGCATGAACCTGAAATAGAGCTTTTTACCAAATATCTTTATTTTTTATTATTTCCAGAAGGAAGAGCTAAGAGGATTTTTGCATGACGGTGAGTATCCAAGTATCTACCTTAATGGTAGCCTTTATTTATTTGTTTAGAAAATTCCATATATTATATATATATTATATATTTTTTTTTAAATTGTTGGATGATAGATAGAGGTCTTGCGGGTAATTTTTTCCAGCTGCATTTAATGTGGAATTGTTCATACGGGTATAAACTCCCCAAAGATAAACCCGTTATTGAGGGCATGTTCGACATCCTTGTCTTTCCGTCCAGTTCCTGAGCGTACAATCGCCCCACCGCGTGTGTTCATGCGTATATTGTTAGACTTGCATGGATAAATCACAATTATTTTCCTAAATTCCTAAAAAAAAATCGATATAAGCATTTAGAATTTTATGTAATTTAAGTTGGGTGGTGGGTTTTGAATTTCCAAATCATTGATACATGCAGTCGATGTAAAAGTGTCTGCTTTAACCGCAGATGGCCACTAGAGGGAGCTATGTCCTTAGCATGTTCTATGAACCCAACATATTCAGAATACATGATATTTACTAAAACAAGCTGTTGGTTGTTATTGTAGTAATGCAGATAATGGCAATAATAAATTATAGCTGCATCCATACTTTCTTCACTTTAACTTATATTATTTACAAAGTGCCCGTATACGGCTCTATAATAACATGAAATTATTTTTATAAAAAGTGTCATAATTGTTGTTTTCAAAGCAATGATCAGTCTGGTTCAGCAGTACTGTGTGTAGAAATGAGCCACAGGGGCAAGTCTAGGGCTTTGATACCTCTGTACCCCTATAGCTAACAGCCACACACTCATACTAACACGCAAACTCACTCTAATACACACATAATAAAACCATTCACTAACACACGCACTCTATAGCCTTATAAATCCCACACTCTAATACCGTATGATAACATCCACACACTCACTACACCATACACTAACACGCATACTCGGTCTTTACACCGTACACTTGCACACACCCACTGACACTATACACCATACCACACAGACACACACTAACACACTCAATGCCATATACTAACACATACTAACCCAGCACTATATGCTAACATGCACAGACCTCCGCACACGTGCACTCTACACTCACACTGTACACTAAAGCGCACTCTACACTCACATCTTACACTAAAGCGCACTCTACACTCACACCTTACACTAAAGCGCACTCTACACTCACACCTTACACTAAAGCGCATGCTACACTCACACCTTACACTAAAGCGCACTCTACACTCACACCTTACACTAAAGCGCACTCACACCATACACTAAAGCGCACTCTACACTCACACCTTACACTAAAGCGCACTCTACACTCACACCTTACACTAAAGCGCACTCTACACTCACACCTTACACTAAAGCGCACTCTACACTCACACCATACACTAAAGCGCACTCACACCATACACTAAAGCGCACTCTACACTCACACCTTACACTAAAGCGCACTCTACACTCACACCTTACACTAAAGCGCACTCACACCATACATTAAAGCACACTCTCTACACTCACACCATACACTAAAGCGCACTCTACACTCACACCTTACACTAAAGCGCACTCTACACTCACACCTTACACTAAAGCGCACTCACACCATACATTAAAGCACACTCTCTACACTCACACCTTACACTAAAGCGCACTCACACCATACATTAAAGCACACTCTCTACACTCACACCATACACTAAAGCACACTCTACACTCACACCATACACTAAAGCGTACTCTACGCTCACACCTTACACTAAAGCGCACTCACACTCGTTGCATTGGGCCTGTCTTCTGGAGGCACCCGCCGGCAGAGGCACATTCTTTAAGGTATCATGAGGACAGAATGATGTCATTCAACCAAAGAACAGAAGGAATTTGATATTAACACAAACACAAGAACATCTGCACCATCATGTGGCTTAGCTTAAGGGATGATTGTTCATAATATATTTCACAAATCACGCTTTTTATCTCTTTACCCTCTAATATACTAAACACTAAGCGTGGCCTACCGAACAGGACTGTTAATAAATCCCAGACCCACGGGATTCCATTTGTCTGTTGAATAAATCTTTGTGTGTGATATAAAGTGGCAACACTAGCCAGTTCTACTTTGATTGCTACTTCAAATGTAAGTGTTTTCGTTATTCATTAAATTCTCAATACCAATAAGTTATATTAATTACAATTTATTGTACTTAGAATGTATCATTTAATATAATTTATTGTGCCTAGAGTTTATTATTTAGTATAATTTATTGTGCTTAGAATTTATTATTTAATATAATTTATTGTGCTTAGAATTTATTATTTAATATAATTTATTGTGCTTAGAATTTATTATTTAATATAATTTATTGTGCTTAGAATTTATTATTTAATATAATTTATTGTGCTTAGACTTTATTATTTAATATAATTTATTGTGCTTAGAATTTATTATTTAATAATAAATTCTAAGCACAATAAAATATATCAAATAATAAATTCTAAGCATAATAAAATATATTTAATTATAAGTTGTAAGCCGTGATGATGCGTATAAAGGGTATTATGTGATGCACGCCGTTGGGGCAGTTATCGGGCTTTTTGGTACAAGAACCTGTAAATAATTTATGGATGAGGAGCCGCTGTGTATTGCGTGACTGTGTACACTGTGTACATACGCCGTCTCCGCTCTCCCCTGTCTGGTGTCTATTTTCGGTTTGCAAGAATAGCAGCGCTGCTCAGGAAAAGGCAAACAGAATTACCGCAATGAGTCACGAGTAGGCAAATATAACACAAACTACCCCTGGCAGAGGAGAGAGAGACGTGCCACAAAGTGACCGGAGCGCTTCCTGTTAGATAGAAGCACCTCCTGCAATGCATCAGCTGTCTGAATTTAAAGGGACCTATATATATATATATATGTGTTACCCAGTTTAATGCCCCTGACAGCCCCATTAAAAGAAGAATGTATATTAAAGTACTCTGAGTACCCTGAAATGCATTCTTCAAAACAGAAAAACACACCTTAGCTAGAAGCTGCCACCCTGTTGCTGCAGCTGCCCTCCTAATCAGTGCCACTCATTGGCTGTTGCAAGCAGGAGGACGGGGTAAATGCATTTGGGAGGCATCTGCAGAATCCCAATTAAAAAAACGTAATCTTAAAACCTAATCTATTAGGCGTCTGCTTACTAAATTTGCATTAATTCTTGTAAGATTGTATTCGAAATTAAAGGAAAAAAAAGTTTCCAAGGAAAAAAAAATATAATATTTTAAAATACAAATATTGATGTTATAAAACCACAACGTTAACATTTTTGTTGAAATATGGGGAAGAAGAATATCATTTTTAAACACAGCTCTTTTTTTGTTCTGCTTTTTAAGACTTTTTTTTTCCTCCCCATCCAGTTTTAATGAGAAATCAGAAGCTCGCGTGGTTTGGATCAAACCACAAACTCCCTTTGTCAGCTCTGGAAAATGAAAGGCAAGCAAAAGCGAGCGCGTGGATGAAGAGGCGGGGGGGTTACTGGCGAACGCAGTCAATACATCATATTTCACGTGGCCAAAAACCTCGGAAAAAGAAGAAAAAAAAACCCTTCACAAATGAAATATTTGAACGTTGAATCAAACAAACCACAGAGACCCCAGAACTGCAATCTAAGCACAACTCCTCTGCTTTATCGATCCACCTCGGAAAGGAGTATTCAGCAAACCTGGGACCTCTCCGAGTTTGACCCAGGGGTCACCAGGTCTGACCCAGGGGTCTCCGGGTCGGGTTCCTCTTTCTCCAGACATGGGAGCAGCGTTTAGCTGTGACCACTTCCCCTACTTCTTCCCCCAGCTAATTTAAGCCCGTCTGGGGCTGGCCCTGCCGATGGGGATGCTAGTGCTACCTCGGCACAAAGCCGCTCCGGGAAGCCCACCCTGGGAAGTTCCAAGTATTCATTCAACAGAAAGTTTGCAGGAGACTTCAACATTTTATCTTCCTGATATAAAAAACAAAAATGGGGGGCAGGGCGTCCAGTTGGGCAACCAGAGCCCCCATTGTTCCACCGGTCAATGAGGTCCTTACAAGAGAGATCGCTAATCTCCCCAGCGGGCCGCTCAACGCTACGCGCACAGCCTACACGCTCCACTGCGTGCCTTCCAGCCACGGAGCGCCGGGGTATGTGCCCAAGGTGGACATGCATCAACCACAAAGGGTCAACCCCGATGAGTTCCTACCGCAAGAACGGGGTGAGTAGGACTTGTATAATGCATAGTGAGACATTTGTCCTCCTTAACCATTTATTATACAGGGCCAGCCTCACTCGTCTATGCACGAGAAGCTCTCCAGGATTGACCCTTCATAATGTAGGTAAATATTTAACGGCAAGGGAATTATTAATTTGGTTTTCCAGCAGGTTTTGTCGTTTCTCCTTGCGATAGTAGCGGTGAGAACGTGGCGGGGTCTAAGTCAATTCATCAGCAGATCGCTGCCAGAAAATCCATACTGTATCCGGTTACTAGATTGGAAGGTGTCCACGTCAACCGTCCGTGGCGTCTCCGTCTGCAATGATTGCGTAGAACGCAGAAAACAAAGAGATACAGACACGAGGGGGAGGTAAAAAAGTGAAAACACAGAAGTTAGACGGGACGGAACGGGAAAACCAAGAGAAGGCAAGCGGTAACACGCAAGCAATACATTTCTTAAAGGGGGGCTCCCACAGGTGTGTTGGTGGTGGTATAGTTGTGTACTCGGTAGGGCACCTAGTGTTGTGTATGGAGTGTTAGATGAAACAGTGTGTTGGAAAACTGCCCTTTCTCCCTTCTTCATAGCAAACCTAGCATGGCGACTCGGTTGGATGACGGACTGAATGGGACAGTGACGTTCCTCGATGACGTCATACGGTCCTTAACTAAAGCTGGGTGTTGCTGAGAAAAAAAAAGGTTGTCGGACGCCATTCTCTACTTACAGCTCCAAGAGGCTTCCGTTCGCAGAGGCAGGACGGAGTTCCGGGAGATCACGAGTACGTGAGTTAAACATGAAATTAAATGTAACATAAAGCGTTAAGTATGTATTACTGACGGAAATCTTTGGCAGGGTAGGGGGTGTCCCCGTTAAACCGTTTACCCCAAAACAAATAGTCTGTACGTAGAGGAGGGATTCCACGGTGGGGGGGGCGTCACACGGGACCTCAAGGTCCGCGGATTAAGTCGGAAATAAAAACATGACACCAATGTAGTCGTAATCATTTATTGGCTACTCCATTCCCTGCGTTACTCTGGCGGGCCGTAGCAGAGGAAGATAAATTAACACAATATTTAAGCTGGCCGCGTGCATTTTAATGGGGTTTTTAATAAGGCTTTTGTACTCCCTGCCTTGAAGAATAGATTTCTTTGGAGAATAAAATAAGAGAAGAAAAATACAAAACAAAAACTACAGGCAAAATATTTACACCTTTTTATAAATAGAATAAGGTAACACTGTTTCACTGCACAGGCCCCCCTCTAAGGGACAAGTACCAAAGGAAAACTTTACAAAAAAAAAAGCTAAATTATTTACTTCCGATAGAAAAAAAAAAAAGACCATAGACGATGGCTTTGTTTACGCACAGTTAAGAGGTTTCTCTTGTTCTCTGTACTGTCTATCCACAGATCTTCTAAAGGCTGACAGACCCAGGTTCCCACAGTAAGTTAGGTAAGAAAACCTGAGTTTTGGTTAATAAACATTTAACCTTTATACCAGAATATGGGTTCCCGTCACATTATTATCATTGCACGGCAGGTCCCCAAAGGT
Source organism: Spea bombifrons (assembly GCF_027358695.1). Lineage (NCBI taxonomy): Eukaryota > Metazoa > Chordata > Amphibia > Anura > Pelobatidae > Spea > Spea bombifrons. The sequence continues at coordinate 26,761,788 of NC_071099.1, read as the reverse complement.
TTAGGAAAAAGATTCTCAAAGTACCGATTGCTTCCTCTGATGGCGGTAAAGATCTCCATCCTTAAGAACATGTCTTGTTCCTTGAATGGAATGAGTTCCGCCGGGCATTTTGGTTCAGGAGGACTTACTCTACGAGCGGAGGTCCAGTATGTCACTTGGGTCCTGGGAGGAACTTTCTAAATCCAGTAAGTTGAGGTTGTCCACGCTAGGTTAAGAAACATGGCTGTTGTCCCTATTTACAGCTTAAGGGAAAAAATAAACGTTCTGAAGGTTCTTATTTACAACAAAGATAACATACATTGCCTCTGTAGGGATTGTAGGTGGCTCAAAGGATGCCCTTGGGACCTCATGTGGGTAAAGGAACATGACGCACACCAAGAAGGGTCATTAATGGAATGTGGAACTTCAGCCCGTAGGATCGACGCACTCGAGGCCGAGTAAAACTTGAATATTCCCACTCGCTGGGGATCCTCCTCAATTTTTGTCCAAATCAACCAGATTAGCAACACCTGAACAGAGCTAAAGAGTCCACCAGCATTGGCAGGTGAAAGAGGCACTGTCTTAGAGGGCCGCGGCCACCACGCGTGCTCTTAATGTCTCTTGGTCGAAGAGACTTTCTTCTTTCGCGCAGCCAACATCTCGTAGAACGGATCCCTGCTGATGGCAGCCCTGTGAGGTAAGAAACAGGCGTTAAGAATTCGGTAACGTAACGGTGAGTAAAAGGACGCATCGAGGGGATGATGTTAAGCGCTATGGATCCAGTGTGGAATTTTATCATAATTCTGTTTCCAGCTACTTTGAATCCTTTTCACAGAAAGACCTACGGATTCATTTCCATTACAGTCATCGGCGTGGGAGCGCGGCCTCCTCTGCACTGTCTTTGCTTGCTTCGTACTATCTGGCTGAGCTGCCCGTCCAAAAAAAGGCACAAAGGTCCAACCTGCAGCGGAGCGGCGCACAAGGTAACGATGACAACGAAGCACGGGAACTCAGGGAATGTGGTTAAAAAGACAGTTTCCTGTTGCGTGTGATGTGTATGTGTGATAACGCACACGCAAAAGGAAACGGACACCGCACGCACAGCCTTTCAACGTCATCAATGCCTTAACAGCTCTCTAACTGCACCTGCGCCACTGACCAGCAGGAGGCGCTTTATCCCGATGTACACGGGAAAACCGGCACCTCTACTTGTCCCGTCTGGGGCTTTTGCTGGCATGAAAGTGCGACCAAAAATCCATACATCATGCTTCTCCCCCTATATCCTCTCCCTACCACCCCCTGTCAATTACAGCCTGGCAAACAATTCCCATTACAGACAATTAAATAAAAATAACTCGAACGTTTTTATTCAAAGTATTTCTATTCTTTTTCTAAACCTAAATCCAGATACACACAGGTACAAGGCAGTGAACCTAGGCGCATGCGCAGCCTGTCTCGTTAAGTGATGTGCAGAAGGGCAGATGACTAATAACCCCCCCCTTCCAGCTCCTTCCCAGAGACCACTCACTTTATACACTTAATCCACTCGTCCTTCTCCTCCGGCGTGGGCGCAGAGATCCGATACACAGTGTGGTTGCCCTCCACCACCCGGCCATCCGCCTCGGTCTTGCAGGCTTTGATGACTTGGTCTTTGTTATCCGGGATGTAGAGCTCAAAGCAGTTCTGGAGAAGAAAGAAAAGCCAGGATGAAGAAGAAGAACATAAACGGTGAAGGACGAGGTGTAGGCGAAAGAAGAACAGGCGGGGGGAGGCAACAAAGATTAAATCCATCCACTAATAATTCACTCCGACTACTCCAGGCCAGCAGACCCCGGCTACACCACCTCCACCGGTCACTTACGGGCTTCTTGGAATCTTCCACCTCGCGGATGCTGAGATTCTCCAAGGGAATTATCCCTCTGGGCTCCTTGTCCTGGGGGCAGAAAGCGATAGATCAGTCTAAACACCCAAATACCGGAAGCTCCATAGAGAGAGCGAGTATGTATGTATGTATGTATGTATGTATATGTATATGTATATAGGGACGGGTGCCCTGGGCTCTCGAGATGTGGAGGACCCCTTGTATATGCACAGTTGTATCGTATCTATCGCCGTGGCTCTTACCGTTGTGTACTCAAAGTAGTACAGACAGTTGTCGGTCAGAATGAACCAGCGTCTCTTCCATGTCTTCACGCGGCCCCCTGTAAAGGAGTATTGTTTCATGAGGGTCACGGAGCGAGCGCGGGGAAACAAAGAGATCCGATAGATCGGCTTTACAGGAGCAACGGACAGGGAAGTGGAGGAGCCAGAGAGGTGGGGATGGGGAGGAAAAAGCATTGGTCGTAGGAGGTACCTGGTGTAAGGAAGAGGGTCTGCTTTGGAGGAGACGTGAAATCAAACAAGAACATAAAAAAACATAAAAAGCAAAGCTGAAGCATAAGGAGGATCCCAGTGCGGAAGCAGAAGAGGACAACACCCACCAGCGGACAAGAAAAGCGGAACGACGGAGAGGAGGGAGTCATTATCACTTCTTATAACGGCCATCTCCGAGCTACTATACGGAGCAGAGCCAGCCTATCACGGGACGGGCTGTCCCGTTTACCCATTGTACAGCGCTGAGGAGTATGCTGGCGCTATATAAATCAATAGACAATCATTCTAAATATTACAGAAATAACCTGACTTTTGGATAAAAATTATATAAAAGGACTGTTTTAAAGCTTAAGCCTCCACGTTATATATATATAATATAAATATTATTATTATTATTAAATATTAACCCTATAATAGCCTATCATGAAGATTCTATGTAGCGAGTCGTAAAAGCACCGGCTGGAAGCCTTATATGTACGATGACAGCGGGGTAGAATAGGAAGGCGCCAGCTGCGGATTGTCTACCCCCCTTCGCCCTGATTTTGGGGCAAAACCTGAGAGTCCCCGGATATCCCCGCATGTAAAGCAGTGAATCACTCCGTGTGAGCGTGACGCGGACGTCACTGAAACATGCGCATACATGGCCGTGAGTCACCGTGCCGACGCTCGCACGTCACTGCGGGTTTACTGCTTTGTCTGCCCGGCGCATTTAACCAAAGCGACTTTACATTCATTAACCGTTTGATGACGTCTCACATTTGTTTGAAGAACAACGTAACACTAGACGGTTAGTCACAGCCCTCCCCCCCCCCGTGTGAGCACTACTTCCCGTTCTCGGCATCCGTATTATTATTCCTCCCCATTAAGTTATCTCTCCCCTGTTATTAAATTGCTGATTGTTGGTTAATCATTAAACTTAAATATCTCAAAATCAATAATACTGACTGATAAAAGAAAAAAAAAAAAAACAGGTAGTTTCAGCAAAGTAATTTACGGCTAAGAGCTGGGGGGGGGTGACATTTCGTCTTTAAGGGATCCATACATAGCGCCGGCCGTATATCTCGCAAACATACAGGTCCACGCTCGTGTATTATGGGAAAGTTAACTTCCTGTTTTGTTTTACGCAGCCGTCCTGCATCCCGGGCAAGCTTCCTGCGCAGATACCGCCATGATTTAGAACAGGTCTAAAGTTCGTATTCTATCTACACCGAAACGTCCAGGAATTTCCCAATTATAGATTAATTAGTAATTTATTTATTTTTTTATGAATCCGGCTGCGCTGACATAGAATTATCTAGAAGAGTCTGTAGGGGTGGGGAAAAAAGTAACAAATTTCACAGGGACTCCTACAGACCCATGCAAAAAACAATTGAATTTCACTTAAAATCAATTCTAAAAATAAAAATTTGCCCCAGAAACTCAGGCACCTAACGCCTCGCAGCGCTCCGGCTCGCTCCGAGTTATTACGCGTTATTGGGCACGGCTTCTTCTACAAGAACAAGAATGAGCTCGCCGGCTGCACCCTTTGCTCTCCCCGGTAATTCTTGGTATTTAAAGACGGGACACACAAGATAAAAACAAAAACAAACCAAAAAAACAGACCACAGGAAATGCCCCGTTCCTCACCTATGAGGTCATCGAAAACATCATTCACAGAGGACCACTGATCAAGATGACCCCTTTGCCTTCACGATGATAAAGATACACTGGCTGCATTCCTATGATAAGCTGTGAATGTGGAGCAAATCCCAAAAATGTCCTGCTGGTTTCCATGGCGACAAGCCCAGCCCCTAAATATCTAAATATCTAAATATGATTTACGCTTCTACGAGTGAAAGGTTCTGTAGCCAAACATCAAATGGTTTGTTTCTTTTGGGCGTTGTGATGTACCCCCAGGGACAATATATTGTCCACTTATATAGTAAGACCACCATCCCACTGGTTACTATGGTAACAAGACTACTTTAGAAGCTTTGTAATAGAGGGTTATAACCCTCTTTTTTGCCACGACCCCCATCATTTTACCATTTTATATATATTCTGTATATTTATATTTTGTATCAATCTAAAAAATTCTAAACATCACTATAAGCAACACTGAATTACGGTTTGATTATCTCAGCATAAACACAGCAATGGATTCTAACATCCCTGCAGCAGGGGCTCGGACGCCAGACCCCCGACACGATGTCTCTCAGCATTCCAGGAGCCAGACACCGGGAAGAACCATATGTGTGTGTAATATAATTTATATATATATTATATATATATATATATATATATATATATATAACGAGCCAACACAGCGTCCTATAACCAAAACACACCGAGCACTTACACTACCGTTCAAAAGTTTGGGGTCACTTAGAAATGTCCTTGTTTTTGCAGGAAAAGCACATTTTGTCCATTAAAATAACATGAAATGGATCAGAAATCCAGCGCAGATGGTGTTAATGTTGTAAATGACTACTGATTTTTAAAGGAATTTTCTTCATAGGCGTACAGAGGCCCTTTATCACTCCCATCACTCCTGTGTTCCAATGGCCCTTTATCACTCCCAGCACTCCTGTGTTCCAATGGCCCTTTATCACTCCCATCACTCCTGTGTTCCAATGGCTCTTTATCACTCCCATCACTCCTGTGTTCCAATGGCCCTTTATCACTCCCATCACTCCTGTGTTCCAATGGCCCTTTATCACTCCCAGCACTCCTGTGTTCCAATGGCCCTTTATCACTCCCATCACTCCTGTGTTCCAATGGCCCTTTATCACTCCCATCACTCCTGTGTTCCAATGGCCCTTTATCACTCCCATCACTCCTGTGTTCCAATGGCACTGATCCAAGTTTAAGTTTAAAAGGCTAATTGATCGTTAGAAAACCCTTTTGTAATTATGTTACGGCTCGAAATTTCCTTGTTTTCCATGAAAACAGCTCAGTGACCCCAAACCTATGAACAGTAGTGTGTAGAGGATTGCATTAGGAGGGGGTCCCGCGGGACCCACCAAAAAACTTGCGGGCGGTCTTGCTGGTGTTGCAGGCGGGAGCGGGCGGTCAGGCACTGTACCTGCGGGACCCGGTAATCTTGCACAGTCCCGCAAGGCTGCCTTCGCGCTGCTCCCTTACAGTGTCTCCTCTCTTGCTCCGCCCAGGAACAAAATGGAGTCACGTGATGTGACATCACTTCCTGTGACTCCTGGGCGGAGCAAGAGAAGAGACGCTGTGAGGGAGCAACTCGAGGGCAGCCTTGCGGGACTGCGCGGGAAATCTGCAGATCAGGTAAGGAGGTGGGCTTGATTGGCGGGCGGGAGCGGGATTAAAAAAGCAGTCCCGCGCAGGGCTCTACAGTAGTGCGCACGCACACACACACAGTATATATATTTATTCGGTGTAACGGCGACCACATCTGACTCATAAGTCTGCATAGAAGGTTTCTGGTTTAAGACAAATCCCTGAGGCGTCCGGAAGGTTTCCTCGTGAACCGGCAGATAATTGTGAGCAGGGTTAGTAAAGCTCGCTCTGCAGATCGCTTTTCGTGCCATGAATTCACAATGAAGGCGAGGCGAGTCCGGTACGGGGCGAGGGTTTCGCTCACCTGCCTCTTTGTTAATCATTGACAGGGTACTGTTTCTAAATAATCATATGTTTCAAAACGAATTCGGCCCCCGGACGGTCTCCGGGGGCCAGGTTGACTAACGCTTGTTGAACTGTAATCTCCGTGTTCTGAGGACAGATCTGCTGAATCAGAGTTATGATTCTGTTTGTGAACCGGCTGAACCGGAGCCATTTGCAGAAATAATATTTTAGGACGGGGAAAGATTGGTAAAAACACTCCAAGGCGGTGACATTGGGCTGATTAAGCCTTAAAGTCACAGAGCCCTCCACTTTCAATCATTATTAGAAAATTCTCGCCCTGATAACACAAAACTACTCAAATCTTATCTTGCGGCTTTCCGTAAACAAAAAGAAGGTCTGGATCTATTCACAGACACGTCCGCGGGGTCCACGGGACACGGCCTGGCCGTAAACTGGGTATTCAATAAGATGTGAGGTGCGTGGGAGTCGAGGTAAAGGATTTCAGCTCAATATACTGGTATTAGCTATGTGTTATGATGCATGCATGTTTCTCCCGCAAGAAGGCCCAGCACAATGTATTTTTATGTGTGCTAATTAGTATTTTTAAGGGTTAAAGATCATCTAACGTCTGTAAGGTCAAATGCTTCGTCTGGCCTTAACTAACAAGCTTTGTGAATAAGCCTGTATGACCCTCAGAGTTAAAGGGACTCTTTTAAACAAAATTGCCCCTGCCCCCACCCTCCCTAAAACTGCAAGGGGGGAATCTGCAGAATATAATGCTAATTCTGTAGCAGCCAATCAGTAGAGAGAAACAACGGACCATGAAGGGTGCTTTCTGCTGCAGCTCTGGAGCTGCAGCTTCTCCTGTTAAATGAATGCAAACATATTCATTGTTCAGCCAAACATCTAACTTTTCTGGGGTCTATAGATGGCTATATTCTTCATGTGGAAATACGTGAATTATCCACGGTGGACTCCCGGCTCTCTGGGATACCTTGGGGGATGAACAAGGACAGCAAAACAGCACAAGGAAAGTTTGCCAAGCAAGAAACCGAAAATGGGAAGCCAGAAAAAGTAGAGACAGAAGCAGCTTGAAGCTCCAGCCCTGCGTCCGCACACACACACTGAGCGCAGAACCGTGTCTACATACCTCCTGGAGGATGGGGCATGTAAAAAAAGCAGCCCGAATGATGGAAACATACAAATAAGGGGAAAAAAAAAGCAAAATTAAAAACCAAAAAAAGGAGATCACCGTCCGTCTCCCCCCTCCCCATGCGCAAACAGCTCAAATGAATATAATAACAAGGTGCAGCCCTATCCCACTGTGCGTGCCGGGAGGGAGAAGCATGGTGCCCCCAACCCATTGGTAAGTCCAGGTCAAATTTTAGTCTTGTAATACCCTTTAACAGTTGCATCATTAATGTGGTATTGGTGTGGGCCGTGTAAATATATGACATCACTGATAATGGTTGTGGTCGCTTGAGGGTGCATCGGGGAACACACGTCGAAATTTAGGATTAATCGGATTTGGTTTTTTACAACAATAACTCAAAAACCAGCTGTCGTGGTTTACGGGCTACTGGAATTCATTGAACTCACGTACTGTATGGGTAAACTGGGATGGCGCATGCTTGGTGCATCGCTAATCAGCCTTCAGGGTATGTTTCAGGCATGGAGCAAAAAATGAAATGGGGGAACTGAAAGATAGGGTAGTCGCGGCTACTTAAGAGGAAGAGGCAGTGGGATGAGGGTCCAAAAGACTTATACATGCGCCTGTCCTGCCAGTTTCTACCCCAGTTTGTCTTGTATTACATCCCGCTGGGGTTTCTTCTCTTCTCCCCAAATGATACTTAATCTTCCCACCACAAAGCAGTAAGTTACTCACCCAACTTCAAGAGCCAGCCCTCTCGGTCCGGGTTGAAGAAGGTGTGGGTTAGGTCATTGCCATCGTCTTCTGGGATCTTAAAGGGCTCGTTCTTGATACTATCAAACAGATTCTGCAAAGACAGCAAAACAGATTTAGCCCCAAAAATTTCCTCTACGCTACCCAGTGACCGCACAATGTTCTTGGCTTGCGAGCAGGGCTCTCTCCACCAAATGTATCGGTTTGTCTAAGTCTGTCAATTCTTGTCTTGTCAGATCCCTTGAATTTATGTATTGTATTAAGCGCTGCGTAAACTGTTGGCGCTATATAAATAAAAGATAATAATAATAATAATAATAGGGTGAAAAGTCCAATCAGTGTTTGGATTTAGCTAATAACACAGGCTGCTGATTTGATGCATCCACACCCTTCGACGCACTGACCCTCAGCAGGTCCTCTGGAAGGTCACCACCATCGTTGATCCCACGGTTCATAGCTATAAACCGCTCAACGCCTGGTTTGTCTTTGACGTTTGGATTGTGCAGGCTTGTGTTCAGCATGATGATGGCGAAGGACAGGACATAGCATGTATCTGCGGAGAGAGCGGTCAGTGGTCACTGGGAGGTACAAAAAAACAGAACATTTTTGGGAGGAGGAAGGGAAAAATAGAAAAAAAAAAACATATAGGAAGTGTCAAGGTGATGGGAGGACGGATCTCTTGAAGGACAACCCAAGGACCTTGTTGGGAAATGAAAACCATACCTGTAGATTGAAAGACCCCGGGGTTGCACTGGCAGTAGCGCTGAGCGAATGCCTCCATCATACGATCGATCTTCTGAGCCTCCCCCGGCAAGCGGAAACTCCACAAGAACTGACTACGGGAAGAACGAGAAAAAAAAAAGGTTAAGGATCTAAAAATAAAAAAAAACTAAAGCAGGATGAAGCTTTACTGTTTGGACGAGGGAATTAATTGTCCAGTAAACTGCAAACTGCTGCCAACTCACCGAAGAGCCTGTACCAAGTTAAGGTCCATAAATTCGTGAAGCTCCACAAATGCATGAAGGACTTGAATATTAAAGTCGTCTCTGCAGTCAATGTGAAGAAAAAATAAACCATTAGGCCCCATGCAACATCCCCTAAATACTCAACTCTACTGATGCCACCTCTACTCCAAGCCAAAAACCCTCTTGGTGACCTTAAGGAATCGCCGACACGTCGGCTCTCACCTCTCGCCCAAGTAGTCTCCGATGGCCGTCTTATTAAGTCCTTCTCCCTTGTACAGAAACTGCGCGATGTCCTCGCACGTATGCTTCAGCAGCTCGTTCTCGATGAGAAACTGGATGCCCTGTGCACACAACCCAGCGACACGATTACAGAAGAACATACCTCCTCCCAACAGAGGACAGAGCCGCTCCAGCATGGTCTTGGTGCCGTACCTTTTTAGGGTCCATGTTGAATTTCTTCCTTCCCATGGCTACCTGTTTATTCTTTTGCATGATCTTCCTGCAGGACGCAAGCCACGGAATCAGTAACAAAGTATAAAGAACCCCCCAAACCTTCCATCGCCTTCCAAAACATGGAAGCCGCTTCAGGTCTAAATTGGATCACTACCGTTCCGTGCGATTCGTCAAACTTAAACAAAACATTCGGCTTCCTCCATAAATAGCGTTCATTTGCATGCCACAGAGACATGCCGCGCAGGAACGTCTTACTATCTACAAATCTAATTGGAATTGTTGACAGAACATCATCCTTTTTTAACCCTTAAATATACCCGACAACAGCCTGGGATCCCTTAAAAACATGACGTAAAGGGAAGCTTTAATAAACGATTAAATAAAATCTGAATACTGAAATATACATTTTTAGTTCTGTTCAAGGCACTTTTTTTTTTATTCATCACTGAATCTCAAGACAAATATTTAAAAGGAATTTATTTCCAAATAAAATGTCCCGTCCTTTTCCGACTCTCTCCATATGGTATAATTATTCTGCCCCCCTTGAGTGGATACTCCTCTTTGGTGAAAGCTGATTGGCTCTGGCGGTCTTAGGAGGCGTGATAAGGGAAAAAAAAGCCAAACCAGGGCTGTAATTAGTTATGCAAGTTTTGCCCCATAGGCCACTGAACTCTACTCTGCTGGGGCAAAATGGTATTAATCCAAATATCTTGGAAGCCATCATGTTGATTAAATGATTTTATATGACGGTAAAAGCCCTTTACGAGACAATAATAAATTGCATTTAACAGACTCTTTTTGGAGGGGGCATCAACTCCCATTAATCCAGGTTACAAATGCGGGAAGAACTGTATGGGAAACGTCAATGAGTAACGAGGATAAAGAGGGTGGGTGGGAAAAATCAATGTACCACGCTGTGGGGACATGTTGGGGTTATTGTCCTAGAGGTCAAATGTGGGAATAGATAAACCCGTAGTCTGACACAAACAGAGGAACGCAGGGTCCATCGCGAGGTCAAAGCACAGCGTAGAAGTCGCATCAGCCGTCTCAATCGGAGGTCGAGATTTCTTAGAAATCAAACACAATCCCCTTACCTCTCCTCGGTGGATCCCAAGTTTTCAATTTCATTCGTAACTTCGGCTATCTCATCCTTCAGCCGCTGAAACAGAACAAGTAAGAGAGCGGTCACCGCGGGAAGGTGGACAAAGGAGACCAAAAGGTGGTGGTCAGGAGAGCCAACTCAACAGTTAGGAGGAAACTACAAAGGAAGGAGCGCAAGTCACAGAAGAGCGGGTCGTATTTGTTGGATTAACAGGGACAATTGGACAACAACTTGCTTAACCCTTCCCGGCCCTCCGTAGGTGAAAGGTTCCCGTCAGTTACCAGGTTTCACCATGGATTTGGCTTTCTGCTTAGTGACCTGAGAATGTTTTGTTTGGTGGCTGGGTGCCTCCCCTTATTTTTACTGTGTCTGTAGCTGCCCCCTCCTCGCTATCACCCTGCCACCACCTCTTGTCTTCCAACGACTCCAATTTTCTGCCCCAGAAAATTCCCGTGGAGCCGCCAGCCCGTGCCTAAGGGGGTGAAACTCAGACTTGACATGAGCAGACACCTGACCCCAAAAAACCCGATAGGGGAGGGAGGGATTGTTATGAGAACATCCGTGCTTTGCACATACACGGGCACAAGACAAAGCCGTCATTACCGAGAGGATGGCCACAAAGCCAATGTAAAAACAAACAGCGTGAGAACCTCTGACCCCAGCCAATCACTCATAAGCAAGGGTCTTTAATCACATGGAATGTGACAGCTTCTCTCCAGGTCAATCACGTTCTAGAAGCCCCTTTTGTGCAGATATCAGCATTTCCCAGTTACAAAATGTTCCTACAAAATACCAGGAGACACCTCACATATAGCTTGGGTGACAGCGGTGGCCTGACCTTCTTCTTTCCTTAGACCATTTTGGAGACTTGGAGAAGACACCTTGCGTGGGGCTGAAACGTTGGCTTTATCATTTGCTTTCTCCTGTTTTTCAATGAAACCTAAACATTCTATCATCCTGATACAGGCAGAAGGAACTGGGAAGCGGGTGTCATCTGGGTACGGAGAATCAGGGTAGCAGTTTAAGCTTTGGGGCTTACGTTTTCAGGAGGTGACAACCAGGAACGGAAAAAGAGTAAGCATAAGTTGAAGCCGGGGTGAGGCCATTGCTGAGAAGACCATGTTACCTGTATGTCTGCCAACAGCTCTTGCTTCCGACGCTGAATGTTCTCCAGTTCCTGCCGCTCCTCCGGGGTCAGGTCACTGGGTACTGTAAGGAAAGGAGTTTGCACATTATATACACATCGATCTTATATTATCACTGAATGTACGGTCAAATAACATCAAATTGTATCTACACCCTGAGCGGTCATCAGCTTCCACCTCAACCTCAACTCATCCACCTCCTACTTTGACCCGATCAAACCGCTACATGCCACGATATTGTGACGAGCCAAAGCAACGTGGCAAATATATTAACCGAAACCATGGTAACATGCACAGACACCATCCAAGCGATAGAGCCATATATATATATATACACGTCAACCTTAAGACGAGGTGCAGAAGACCCCAACCGATATCCATATCTTCAAGTCAAACCACAAAACGTCCTACGCGATGAGTCAGAAACCGATTAGAATTCCTTTCCTAGCAGAACTAATAATTACCGTGGCTTTAACCCTCTCTCTGCGCCGCGGCGACGCATTTCGTGGTAAAGCCCTGCTCAATCACCGGTGCTCGAAGCGTTAAAGCTGCTGTTCCAGTAACCGGAACATTGAATCTCCAAACCCCTTTCCAGAAATTGCTCTTTAATCGTAGAGTTGTCATCCGATTTTCCAAGAAACATTGTATCACGCGACACAAAAGCAGACGACGCTTTCTATCAATCAGACAAAGGATCTCAGAATCGGCTGCGCTGTTTTATGAGACGAGAAACCATATAAGATCTCCAAAGGAGTATTTGCTTAATAAGATGTTATTAGTAAACTAACCAACTAAAAACCAAAATATTGTGTAATTTAATTTTAATAACAACAGACGTAAGCAAAGTAATACCAAACACTGTATATAAATATAGAACAATCGCAGCATAGTGGGAGTTGTAGTCCCACGAGTTCCATCGGCTGCGCCGCCCTGATGAATAAATTAGGCTAGAAGACCTTTTAATATAAAGCTGATGGTGGCTAGTAAGCAGTAGAGGTGGCAAAAGTGGCAAAGAATGGAGATCACGGCTTAACCGACAGAGAAGAGGAACCGAAAGAAAGAAAAGAGAAGATGACGAGCTCAGAGAAAACACCTTATGGGTGAAAAATAGACGTACATATAGACATTATATATATATATATACATATATACACACACACTGCCTCATATGTATAATATATATATTATACATATGAGACAGTGTGTGTGCATATATATACATGTGCGTGTATATGTATGATATAATATAGTGTGTGCGTATGTGTATATATATTTATATATATATATATATATATATACACACACACTATATCATACATTTATATATACACATACTATATATATATATATATATATATATATATATGTATATATACACACACACACACACTATATCATATGTATATATTACACACACTGTATCGTATGTATACAGTATATATAGGCTAGGACCCAGAAACGTGTCTGTCGCTGACTCCCACTGCCACAAACGCAGTTGCCGATGAGCATGTCCCCACAAGCCACGTGTCACTGGAGTTCCAGTAACACAGACATGAGACATGCAGCCGGCAGGGAGACAGACGTGAGAGCGCCGACACACACGCTGCTCACCCCAGGAGCCCCCTAAAAACACCCTCGCCGCAGTTAACCATTTCCATCCAAAACAACAATCAGTGGATTCTCTATTTTATGGCACAAAATGTACAGTCAAATAATTTTAAAAAATCATATACATGCACAGATACACACAATTTATTGTATTAGCATCACGTTTCCAGAAAAATCTGATTATTTCATAATTTTTTTTAAAGATTTTATTCAGTAAAGTCCCCTGCCAGGTAAATAAAAAAAATACAACTGACATTATTAAACTGAGTGACATCATAGTGACCTCATTTCCCCTTTAGCGGAGGATGTTGGGACAGAGCGAGTGGATCCCTGCGTGATGCTTTATTTTTTTTAACAAGTGTTGCCAAATGATGATGATGATAAGGGGTACATTTGCTTATCTGCCCCTTGAATGGATGTAAATAAAATGCTAAACACAATGAAATTAATAAAAATTAATGAAAAGGAGCTTGTACATTCAAAGAGTTCAGAAAGGGTTAAGGAAGGGCATGTGCAACGCTGCGGAATATGATGGCGCTATATAAATCAATGAATAATAATAATAATTGATAGTGGGAGTGAAGCAGGAAGGGTGAGAGCGTTCATTCTGTACAGCAGGAGCTGAGTGAGTGGGAGGCAGTCTGTTTACGGCAGATTGCTGGGGTATTGCTGGGGTATTGGGGGCATCGCTGGGGCATCTCTGGGGTATTGGGGCAGCATCCTGTATGGATGGGGTCTATAGGCAGTGGAAGTGGTCCAGCGTGTGATGAGTGCAACCTGTTACCCCTGGTTACATCCCCATCACCTGTAATTACCCCCCTCCTGTGGCACCTGCAGGGATACCCCCTATGCCCCCCCACACACCTTACCCAGACTTGCACTGAGCTGCCCCTGTCCCTGGGAGGGGGTATCACGGGTCAGGCTGCGGTCCAGACACCTAATCTGCCCCTTCTCCCCATCCTGGGAGGGCACTGCCCAGCTATGCACAAGTCCTCACCGACAGCCATGGCAAAGGAGGGCAACAAGGGAGGCAGCAGGGGGCATCCAGCCCTCCACCCCCAACAGCGGGGACCGGTGGGCAGGCGGCTGGGGTAAACCGTAGCAAGATGCAGCGATCAGGGAGACCGGCTCCGTGGATGCAGATCTGGACCAGCTCCTCCCCACGAACACGAGTGGGGGGAAGGGACAGGCCTGCGCACACTGGGCACCCCTTAACCCTTCCCCTGCTGCAGGCTCCACATGGAGGGGTTTGCTCTGACAGTGTGTCCAATCCTGTTTCACCTCGGTGATTGACACATGTCAATCATCTGATATATATATACTGTACACGTATACTGTATATTATATACACACTGACGCATATAGATATTACATATATATAATATATATGAAATCATAGAAGTCGGGTAGATGCACAATATGTATTTCTAGTTATTTTAGAGCAGAGGTTGAGCATAGCTGCCAACAATCCCAACAGACCAGGCTTTCCCATCGGCTGCCTTGATTATCAGGCCTGCCAGCACATCTGTTTGGGCAGGAGAACACCCAGTGACATCACAGCGCATAATGTGGGTGCGCCCCGCGTGTTACATCATATTCCACCCAAAAACCTATTCATCTCTGCTTGTGTAACACGAAGTGCAGGGTATTAGCCAATGAATTGTGCCAAGCGAGGATTCAAGAGCTTACACTTATTATATATATATTATATACATATTATATATATCGTACATCAGTTTTTCTTGCGCATGCACCCGCTTGCTGATATACAGAAGCAGCTCAGCCGCCAACTTTGAATATATGGTAAGGCGTCCCCGGCAGTGACATATCCTGGCCTAGACTGGCAGGTCCGGGGGGGGGGGCAAACTAGGGGTAGATCACCCTCTGGTTAAAAATGGTGGGTGGGGAGAGGGGAAGTGGGCCAGGAGTTCCCAGGTATAAAAAAAAACCAAAAAGGTGCCCCAGAAATACAATTAAGAGTTAAGATTTGCTTTAAAAAAAATTAAAAAGTTGTTTTTAGTTAAGAAAACCTAACAATAGAATTGTAGAAGTAAAGAACACAATACTTTGATACAACCAGAGGCGTATCTAGGGTATGGCACCTATGGCTCGTGCCATAGGCGCCATTTGAAAGGGGGGGGCAGTGAGCGGCTTTCAAACGCCGTCTTTTTTTTTTTTTGATGCGGAGGAGAGAGAGGGGCGCCTAGCAACCGCTCGGCGCCCCTCATTCTCCTCCACGAGGCCTCTACCTCCTTCCCGGTGCCGACATTTAATGCTGAGAGCCGTCATATGACGTCATATTTTGGCGCTCAGCAGTGAAGCAGCGGGCATCGCAGCAGTGCAGGAAGACGGAAGTTTCGGGCTCCCGTCGCTGGATCTCAAGGTGAGAGAACTACAAAGGGGGAGAGGGGTTAGAAAGTGATAAGAGAAGGAGAGGGGGTAGATATAAGTATGAGTGTGAGTTAATGTGTGGATGAGTTGTCTGAATTAAAGTGTGAATTAGTGAGTGACTGTAAAAGTGTTTGTGTATCATAGATGTATAATTATGGAAGGCCAAAGATGGCACTAGCAGGATGTTTGAGCCTTGGGGACCAAGATGGCACAGGCAGGGTATATATGGGACAAAGATGGCAAAGGCCGGACTGTTTGGGAACAAGTTGACTTGCGCTGGGCTATTTGGGGACAAAGATGGCAAATCTTATGTGTGTTATCCGGGTGCTGGTCAGGTTCTATGTGGGCAGTGTGGACGCCAGGGCTGGCTTTGGGGTGTGCAACCTGTGATATATGCCTGTAATTTAGGGGGTTTTAAATATACCTTTAATGCCGAGTTTTTATGTGAATTCCGATTGATCTGTGCCTGCAAAGCTGGGTTTGTGTTATTCTGTAGATCCATATCTGCTATGCTATGTTTCCATACATTATTTATGTGTACCTGCAAATACAGGGTTAATATGTCTTATTCAGTTGATTAATACCTGCAATGCTGTTTCCATGTATTTATTTGATCTATACCTGCGATGCTACGTTTCATATTTTATTATTGTATACCTGCAAATGCAGGATTTGTATGTCTGATTCTGTTTATTTGATCTATACCTTCAGTGCTGAGATCACAAGTGAATTTCAATTGATCTGGGTTTGTGTGTTGATCTATACCCGCTATCGGCAGCAGGGACTAATATTTATATATATGGGCAGCAGGGCCTAGTAAATGGGTTTTAGATATTTGGACAGGGGCGCAATAGTAGATAGGCCTCTGGTTACAACAAAAACGTTATCACAACAAAGTGAGTGTAAGGTCCTCGATGGGAGGTCCTCGGCTTCGCACATCGCTTTACTCACAGAAAAAATACATTTACTGGAAATAATGTTTTTTAATCTTTCATCAAATATTCTAAAAATGCCATCAAATCAATCTCTTTAAAAGCAGGCATGGGGTACGGTGATCACGCACCCTGGATTCATTGTAACTGTAAGGACGTTTTACTTTACTGAGAGGGTGGTAGATAAGTGGAGCAGCCTCTCAGCAGAAGTGGTAGAGGCTAATAGAGTAAGGGGGATTTTAATGTACGGGGCAGGCATATGGCTCCTGAATATATATATATATTTAATAAAAATGGTCTAAAATTCAATCAAAAAGAAAACATATTGGTGGGCGTGCCCGTCATGTACATTGTCTTTTTGTAAACAAGGATGAGTTGTTATTATTATTTATTGTTTTCCGTAGCGCCATCATATTCTGTAGCGCTGTACAATGGGTAGACAGGGCATGATGTATATAACATAACAATCTGTGGTTGTATTATATAGAAGCGGGGAGCAGAGGCAAGGTGTGGGGTATGTGAGGCACGAGAGTTATTTACAGCCCCCGACACATTCTAGGAATTTTAGGAAACGCATGTTACAGGGCAGCGGCTGCACCTTCACGGTGTAGGAATATCGCCGAGTACCCGCCAGGCTCGGTAACAATCACTAATCCGGTGATAATCCGGGGATTCGCCGAACGGGCACCTGTCATCGGAATATGGCATTGTGCGGCTTGAAGAAGTAGCCATTGTGGCTTTTTTTGGGCTATAAATTGACCTTTCAGTATCTTTTAATCTTAATTCTGCTGTGGTGCTGTTTGTTCACAAAACTGGGAGTTTGTAGGAGAATTTCGGCTAGCTGATTTAACTATACATCATGCAGGGCCAGCTCAGCCTTTCTTGCAAGAGACACTCGTTGCGGTCGGCACATTGATAGCGCCATCAGATTCCGCAGCGCTGTACAAAGGCTAGACAGGACGTAACATGTCCTATGTTATATAAGAAGATGATACGCAGAAACAACAGGCGAGAAGAGCTTACATTCCACAGACCATCAAATTACACCGGAATGTGCCAAACCGGACACGGTGCAAAACCTCGGAGCGCAGAGGGAGCGGGTATTATTATATTCATGGTTCAGGGGTTCACCGCAGCGCCCCTTTACTTCTATTTCGCAAGAAGCGGAGGTGGTTGGTTGCGTCCCGTGTCACAATCATGTGGTGATGACATCACGCGGACTTTAGTCATGGAGAAATTCTCTACTCTTCTCTACCTCTTTATGAAACCACCGGAGCGGATGTTGTGGTCGGTCAACCAGTGGCCAAAAGTCAGATGCATTGGCCAATGGCTTCGCCTCTGGCAACATGTATGACCTCATCAGTAGGATGACCTCACTTCCTTTTTCTTGTCCCTAAGCCTGAGGGCCAAAATGTAGGGCCACAGTGGACACCAGGTCCCATGGGGGGGGATACGCAGCCCCTTTCCTTCCCTGGCCGAAATCATCTTCTAGGATCCCCTCCAAATAGGGACCCCACTGAAGATGGCGGCCAAGGGGCAGCCCCCCCCCCAACAAAATCAACTCTTCAAAGACCCGGTTCCGCTGTGGCGTTTTGCATTGTTATTTTTTGTACCGGGAACACTTAATTATCATGTGACACAGAAGCCAGCCCAAATGATTGCCCCTGAAACCCCCCACCGCGATCGACTGTCTATTATTTACTTTAATCCCTCTTTTAACCCTTTCCCTCCCAATACACAATAAGTCTGACTTCACAGGTGGGCTCCAACAAAAGATTAACAGAACGGCTTTAGAATGTATTAAAAAGGCGCTACCGGCCATAACGTTTATTGTGGGAACCCCCAATTTACATCGCTTACTGAAAAATCCGATGTAACGAAGGGGGAGGATATACTAAATTACCAACTCTTACAGAAACACATGATTTAATGGCAGATCGGCCCCATTCGGCTCCCGCCTAGTCGCCCGCTCCTCCTGCTGTAAAGACTCAGACCTTAATCAGTCTCATCTATGACTCAGGAGACATATGTCTATCCCATGCATGTCTACGTTCATGCGCAGTATTAACCTCTACCACTTCTGCTGGGAGGCTGTTCCACTCATCTACTCATCTACCACCCTCTCGGAAGCAAAAACTTCCTTACATGAGCTCTGCCCTCCCCCCGGTTATAATGCTAGAAAAAAGCTTTTATCAACGTGGCTTTCCCCCGAATGTTTTTTTTTTTTAAGTAATAAAATTAGAGAAAAAATAGGAAATGCGCGTAATCCCAGAAACACAATGTTTTTTTTAAGAACTCCTCGCCCTGCTGATTATAATTAAATATCATGATTTAGGGTGTAACAGACCTGCCCCCCCCTAAAAACCGGTTCCTACATCCACCATTCCAGTTCCGGGCTTAACTATAATTCTCCCAAACTTCCATCCCCGCCGAGGCACAAGCACCTGGCTTTATAATCCATTATTACACGTTAATAGAGCGCCGCCATATTCTGTAGCGCAGCACAACACCCATAGAGTGCCACCATATTCTGTAGCGCAGCACAACACCGCTACAAAGTAATGCGTAGGGCGACGAGAGTCCTGCTCCGCAGAGCTTGCCATCTAAATCCACGTACAGAATAACATTAAAAGAAACACAATGGAGTTTTTGGGGAGAAATACAATATATCACAAGCTCATTTTGGTGTAAAATTGTATGAAAAGTGTCAATTTGTGAGATGTGATAAATATATACATTTTAAATGTAAATCTATAGAATCAGTAACAGTTATTGGGTGTTTTTACCCCAAACTCACCATCTGTTATTAGCACCATCTTCTCTGCTCGGAATGCGGACTCAGCACAGGTTGTGGGAATTTGCCCCCCTTCGGAGCTCTTTGATAAATAGGGGTCCGGGGGCAGGAGGGGTATCGGGGCTTCTCGGGATTGTCACCGATCTCCGGCTGCCGAAGCTGACAGCTGCACACACACACACACAGGGCAAAGGGAGGGGGCGGGGCTGTGAGAAACACGTCATCCTGCCCCCTGGGGGGGTAGAAAACTGTCACACCCTGTTCCTGTCATAGCCAGTGTCTGACCTACAACGTTAACCCCTGCAGCTCCTGCTGAGAGTACACGGTGCGCCGGCCTGGGCTTTGTTATTGTTTTATTCAGAGATGTTTGTAAATAGTAACTTCTACCCCCGGCCAGGGCTCCTAATGCAACAGGTAATGTGGTATGGGCCAGGCTGAAAGGGTTAATGCACCCCAGGGGCGGGCAGACACAGAGGCATTAGAAAGAAAGGGGTTAATGCACGGATAGCCTGCCCTGGGAGAACAACATAGGAATGCAAGGACGTAGACACAAACAGGTATACACAACGAGTACACACACAGGTATACACAATGAGTACACACACAGGTATACACAGCTAACACACACAGGTACACACAACAAGTACACACACAGGTATACACAACTAGTACACACACAGGTATACACAACTAGTACACACACAGGTATACACAGCTAGTACACACACAGGTATACACAGCTAACACACACACAGGTATACACAACGAGTACACACACAGGTATACACGAGTACACACACAGGTATACACAAGTACACACACAGGTATACACAGCTAACACACACAGGTATACACAAAGAGTACACACACAGGTATACACAGCTAACACACACACAGGTACACACAACTAGTACACACACAGGTATACACAGCTAGTACACACACAGGTATACACAGCTAGTACACACACAGGTATACACAGCTAGTACACACACAGGTATACACAATGAGTACACACACCCAAGAATACACAGCTAATGCACACAGGTATACATTACACAACCAGTACACACACCTAAGTATACACAGCTAACGCACGCAGGTATACACTACACAACGAGTACACACACAGGTATACACAGCTAACACACACAGGTACACAAACACACAGGTATACACAACTAGTACACACAGAGGTATACACAAGGCACGTACAGACAGATACACACAGGTTCACGGCACAAGATGCACGGTCAAGAGTATTTCAAATTTGGGCAAAGAAGAGCAAAAAGTCTTTAGCTAAAGCTGATACCTTTTATTGAGCCAACATGTAAAAAAGGTGTGAAGTTACATAAGCTTTTGAGAGCTCAGAGGTCTCTTCTTCAGATAGGGAGATAAATTGTGGAAACACCAGACTTTTTTATTGTATTTTCTCTGTTAGATCATATAGTGGGGCTCGTTGTGAATTCCCTTACGGGCAGCCACCAGGTCTAACACCCTTAATACAGAGTGAGCGGGTCTGCGTGGCACCGGGTGCCTGCGGAACGTTCCAAGCCGGTTGGGAGTGATGAGATTATCGCAGCTCGCAGGCCGTGCCATTATTATCTGTCAGGCAGCAGCTGCACCCACGCTGCGGTTACACAGACACACAGCCCTTTCCTTCCTGTGCTCAGATATAGGGAACCGGCGGGGTTATTACCGGCAGATTAACACACAGCGATGTGCCAAGTTCTAGATAAGAGAAATGTCACCATCCGGTACCAGAGCTCACAGCACGACGGAACATAAAGCCCTTACAAAGTACGACGTGAGAACACAGCCAACCACCAGCTGGACGTTTACCGGACGTTTGTCGGGTAACACGGATCTATACGTGATTGGGGAGGTGTGGCCTTATACATATAGTGTCAGATGTGCCGTCCCACGCTATATGTAATTATGTATAGATCAGTGTTACACAACTGGTGGCCCTCAAGATATTTATAGCCCACGTCCAGCATGCAGGAAGGGACATCGCATACATTTCCTGCATGTTGGATTAGTCTCTATGGAGGATAAGATGGCACAGGCAAACAATTTGGGGGCTTAGATGGCACAGGCAAACCATTTGGGGGCTTAGATGGCACAGGCAGACCTTTTGGAAGCTAAGATTGCACAGGCAAACCATTTGGGGGCTAAGATTGCACAGGCAAACCATTTGGGGGCTAAGATTGCACAGGCAAACCATTTGGGGGCTAAGATGGCACAGGCAACCCATTTTGTGGCTAAGATGGTACAGGCAAACCATTTGGGGGATTAGATGGAAAAGGCAAACCATTTGGGGGCTAAAATGGCACAGGCAAACCATTTGGGGGCTAGGATGGTGCAAATAAGCTGTTTAGGAACAAAGTCGGCACTGTCAAATTGGTGGCAAAACAGGCACTGTGGGCATGTTGCTTGGTGAATTTGGGGGGCCTGGGGCAATTTTTGCACCAGAGCCCAGTGGCTTGGAGTTTGGCCCCTGTCTGAAAGCCCATGAGTTCTATTGCATTATATGACTCTACGTCACATTCTGGTCCACCATTCTAGGCATCTCTAGAAGAACTTGCAAGCCTCTCCACCAGAGTTTGATGGGACCTTTTATTCACCCAAACCTTTTTGTGACGATTAATTATATGTTTTTAGAACAGGCAGATGTCACTAGAAGGTTTTTAAAGGTCCGTTTGACGTCTCTCATGGGCAGCAGGTCCCCTTTCATAGATTTAACTTATGGTAGCTTCATGCCTGCTCCATGTAGGAGGAAACGAGAGTTACCGAACGAGCTGGGAAGGTCTACGGAAAAGAGCCTCAGGGCTCCTGGTATTTAAATCGCGCACAGAGCAAACAAGTCGCCATGTTTTGATAATGGTGTCTGGGTGGTTACTCAGTCTGACAGGGAGTAGGGGAGCCGAGTGAGGGACAGGCAGAAAGGAGGACAAAAGAGACAGTTAAAGATTAATTAGAAAAACAAAAACATGATTTACATTGTCTCAGTACCGTTTCAGAGATTATATCTTGAAGTAAACCATGATCGGCTCGGCATGTCTGGAATGCAGAGATATAGTTAAGCAAAAGTGAGACCACATATGCACATACCTCTCATGAACAAGCCTGGGAAATTCACCATGCCCTTAGTTAATGTGCAAAATGTTCTGGGGAAGAGTTACATAGTCACGTCATACAGTTGTTACATTATACTTGGGCATGTGCAGCGTCCCTTCCATGGCCTAATGATGGATAGAAGGCGGTGGGGCTGGATGGAAGGCGGTGAGGTTGGATGGAAGGCAGTGGGGCTGGGTGGAAGGCTGTGTGGCTGCGTGGAAGGCGGTGGGGCTGGGTGGAAGGCTGTGTGGCTGCGTGGAAGGCGGTGGGGCTGGGTGGAAGGCGGTGGGGCTGGGTGGAAGGCTGTGAGGTTGGATGGAAGGCGGTGGGGCTGGATGGAAGGCGGTGAGGTTGGATGGAAGGCGGTGGGCCTGGGTGGAAGGCTGTGGGGCTGGGTGGAAGGCTGTTTGGTCAACCGCACAGAAGAATTAGACCTCTGCTTAGGGTCTGAGCGTATAGAGGTGTCACCACAAGCTTCTGTTAAATGTTAGAAAGCTCATCCAGTGGGGTGCCAGAAACAACGTTCGTCAGGGGCAGTAATAACCCTAGGGGCCCATCCGGTGTTTGCGTGGTTGATTCAGGTGCATTATTATGCGTTTCTCACCGCAGTATGAAACACCTGGATGGGTTAAACCGAGCTGGAAAGAATGTGACAGAAAACAACAACAAACCAGGGTCTTGTGACACAGGGTCAAACGCAGGCCTAGACCCGCAACAAAAATGTTATTGAGATCTCATCAAGGGAGATTTCCATGAGACTAGAAAGCCTGCAGCTCACAGACGTAATAGTAGGTTTCCCAACCCATATAACCAGCCACAGCCAGGAGAAAACGGGAAGCCCTCGATAGTAGAGCATGGAGAGGGGAGGGCAACTGCTAACCCCGGAGGTGACCTAAAAGTCACGGGTAACTCACATGTCTAAGAGTGTTGGGCAAATTCGCCATTTACAAAAAACTTCAGAGCTTCACGTTGCCCAGAGCTTCCCACTGGAGCCGAAGGCTTAATGGTTAGATTATATATGGGACCTCTGTTCAGAGGGGGAGATAGGTCCACTATAGAAGTAGACAGGGCGAAAGGCATGGTCTCCCAACCACCTTCAGTGTTGTGAGGAGGCTGTATGGGATAATGGGTATCGATATTACGGCTCCTCGGGCTGGTCAGAGGAGATCAGAGGATCTACCCAAATGGCCCATGATCCCCACCGTCCTGCAGCTAGCTGGGACAGCGGAACAGTGCCCCCAAAAAATGAGACTGTCGCATGAAAACCAAGACTTTTGTGAGACCAGTAACTTTTCTTACGAGTTTGGTGGTAAGAAGGAGACTTGGCCTTCACTTGCTAAATACATATTTGACTTTCTTTGCTCCTGTAGTAAACCTGTTAACCAGAACCTTCTGCTTCCTGTCTCCTTGTGGTTATGGAGATCCTGTAGAATGATTTAAGTTTCCACGTAGGTGCGGTTTCAATGCGAGCTCAGTACATTTTGGTGACAATAGATCGTACTAGTACAAGATAATTATCGGCCTCCAAAGTAAAGAGAGCGAGATCATGATGGGAAGTCTCAGCTCTCAGTGAACCCCAAGTACAGTGTGTAATGGTGGCCCTAAAACATTGCTGCCAATAATAAAACTATTTAAAAAATTATCAAAAAATGTAATAATGCTATCACCTGCATTTTTTCGTTATTAAACATAGAGGTAGCATCACTTGTTGTCCTGCTTTCAGCAGTGTTTCTGTGCATGCGCATGGATGTCTCTTTAGACCCCCCCGGGAAATCATGTTTTTGCGTAAAAAAGGTAAACTATAAGGCGATGCTCACTTGTCATAGTGATTTAAAATGACTTTATGTCCCTTTTTTTTATGAAGTAATGGGTTACAACTCTGTCCCCTATACTACATACTACTACTACTTAATTTACCATACTACATACTACTACACACTATCCCTATACTACATACTACTACTACACACTGTACCCGATACTACATACTACTACTACACACTGTGCCCTATACTACATACTACTACTACACACTGTACCCTATACTACATACTACTACATACTGTACCCTATACTGCATACTACTACATACTGTACCCTATACTATATACTACTACATACTGTACCCTATACTATATACTACTACATACTGTACCCGATACTACATACTACTACACACTGTACCCGATACTACATACTACTACTTACTGTACCCTATACTACATACTACCGCTACTTACTGTACCCTATACTACATACTACTGCTACTTACTGTACCATACTACATACTACATACTGTACCTTATGCTACATACTATTACATACTGTACCCTATACCACTTCTACATACTGTACCCTATACTTAGCATACTGTACCCTATACGTACCATACTACATACTACTACTACATACTGTACCCAATACTGCATACTGATACTACTTACTGTACCCTATACTACATACTGTATGTTATGCTACATACTATTACTACTACATACTGTACCCTATACTTAGTAAAGGTACCATGTTTGTTTTGGGAATGTGCTGCCACCTGCTGGAAGCACACATGAACTGCTTATTTGTTATATGAGTGCATGGCCGACTTATTGCCATTCTATCTCCGTCTGCTTATTTTAGTATTTATTATTATTATTGTTATTATTATTATTATCTTTTAGTTATATAGCGCCAAAAATTTCCGCAGCCCTTCTTACAGTCTCCACATTCAAAGAGTCTGACAAAACTAGAGCCGGCAGACGATACATTCGGTAAAGAGGGTCCTGCTCACCTTTTGTTCAATAATATATATTCTAGGTCAGCTAGACATAAAGCGACAATATATCGAAAGCATTTTATTGGAGCACTTAAAATCTAAAATTAATTTTGTTCTGTTTATAAAGCAATAGAATCTGATCCATATAGTGCCATCATATTCCGTAGTGCTGTACAATGAGATATTACACTGCTTCTCTGTAGATGTTACAAAAACAAATCTAATTTTAAAAAATGCAATAGCGTTTTGTATCTTTATCTTTTTAACCAATATAAACTAATAATAAACTCTCAAGAAGCCATGCCAGAAAGCGAGAAATGTGCCGTTTCACTTAAAAAATAATTGCACCCTCTAGTGTATTATCCAAATAAACCTTAGCAGAGCTGCTATTGTATTACTTTTACAGAGGGTTTGATCATATAAAAAATTTAAAAAAAACAGAAACTTTTTTCAACCTATCAGTGCGTGTGCTTCTGTGTCACATGACAGTTAAAGGTTCCCGACAAAAATTCCTTTTTGGAAGGGTTTCAGCATGCAACAGCTTTAGGAATGGTGCCTTGATCTCGTTTTAGATTCAGGAGCCACATGCGTATTCCATGCATGTTTAAATTCCCTTACTGTGTTAATCCCTACCACTTCTGCTGGGAAGATGTTCCACCAATCTACCACCCTCTCAGTAAAGTAAAAGTTTAGTTCTAAGTGTGTTAAGCAAAGGACAGACTGTCCTTTGTTTTCTTTTGGTTCAGCGAAGTGTTGTAGCTTATCGTACAGACAGGAAGGGAAAGCGAGCGGCGGATACACAACGTATTCACAGCGGCTTTCGGCCAAGGTCTCGGATATCCAATAATCTCCTTCTCCAAAGTCCAGCAGAACCGGTTAATCCCTCTCATTTCTAATTACATATAAACGTAGTTGCCCCCCCCCTGCTAAAAACAAGCAAAACTCTTTAACCGTATAAATACCGTAAGATTGCAACATTCCCCGGAAAACAAAGGGTTACGCGCTACCTGAACCAGGTTAAAACCTTTATCCTTAACCAAAAACACGCGGATGGTGCGCAGACCCAGGATCAGTGGTAATGGTGCAAATACATTGATTACAACAAAAAAAGGTAACATAACCACCCAAAGCGATGAGCCGGGGGACCCCGATTTGCCCCACTAGGCATATTGCCGGTACCAGCCAACCAGGCGTGCGTGTACGTTAGGAGGTTCTTGTATATAAGTAATATAAGTGGAGGAATCAGTGTTAAATATTCCGCTGGTTGCTATGGTGATTGCACCATAATCGTATCCAAAACCCCAATCTCTCTCTTAATGAATAATCCGTGCGAAGGCAGCCAGGACTCAGTTAGAGCACGAAGCCCCGTCATTGCTTACCGGGTTTGACGGCGACGGAGTTGTACAGGAACGCCTGGAAGCTGGAGACGCAGAGCTCGCTCACCGTCCCCATGGTTCTTGTTTCTCTCGGGGGGGGCACACGGTACCTAAATATCCATTCGGATCCAGAACCGGCGTAAACGCTCTCGCCGATGCCTGGAAGGTTTCAGATCGTGTATGTTTCAGAGCCGGCAGACCACAGAGCTGTAACTTCCCCACACTTATCTCCCCACCCCGGATACTTTGTAAGTAATCGTGCCAGTGGGATGGGAAGCATTCTCTCTGAGAGAAAAGGAGCCGGGTAATGAGTTTTCCTCCCCAGATCCAGCGACGCTTTGGACCGACGTGGTACTCTAGTTCTCAATGCAGTTGCATAGCAACCGTGTGAGCTGAAGGTGCATCTTCTGCAAAACACGCCAATTATAGGGATTATACGGCAAACAGGAGGGAGGATGAAGAGAGTTTGTGTCAGGTACCGAGTGGAGGAGTGTGAGAAAAAGACAGGGGGCGGAATGTTCTGCGACGAGGAATGTTTTAAAGGTATACGGGGAGATGAGTAAATAAAGGGCCCTCCACCCCTCAGCCGCATTATTATTATTGTTTTTATTTTTATTGATTTTCTTTTTTTATAATATATATATTTTTTAAATAAAATATCGACAGCCGTTGGAGAAGGTTATATATCATTGGGACGGTAATTATATATCCCCCTTTTATTGAAGCCTATACAATATAAAGCCTGTTGAAGGGCATTGCTTGTTCCCAGCGATTGCGCATGTACCCACACGCACGGACAGCCGCCATTACTGAGTCACTGGTATCAGAGGACAGCCGTGGTATTGGTTCCAGAGGAATTGCTGCTCCGGTCACTTTCAAAAACACAGCCTCTACTGTCTTTTTGAGAGGGAAGGCCCCTATATAAACCCCTGCGCTGTATACAGTAATAACCCCCAGAGCTGTATACAGTAATATAATCCCCCAGCGCTGTATACAGTAATATACCACCCAGAGCTGTATACAGTAATATACAACCCAGGGCTGTATACAGTAATATACCACCCAGAGCTGTATACAGTAATATAACCCCCCGCGCTGTATACAGTAATATACCACCCAGAGCTGTATACAGTAATATACCACCCAGAGCTGTATACAGTAATATAATCCCCCAGAGCTGTATACAGTAATATAATCCCCCAGCGCGGTATACAGTAATATAACCCCTCAGCACTGTATACAGTAATATACCACCCAGAGCTGTATACAGTAATATACCACCCAGAGCTGTATACAGTAATATAACCTCCCCAGCACTGTCTACAGTAACACCCCCAGCACTGTATACAGTAATAATCCCCAGGACTGTATACAGTAACAATCCCCAGAGCTGTATACAGTAATCCCCAGTGCTGTATACAGTAATAACCCCCAGAGCTGTATACAGTAACAATCCCCAGGGCTGTATATAGTAACAATCTCCAGAGCTGTATACAGTAATAACCCCCAGAGCTGTATACAGTAATAAACCCCAGCGCTGTATACAGTAGCAACCCGCAGCGCTGTATACAGTAGCAACCCCCAGCGCTGTATACAGTAGCAACCCCCAGCACTGTATACAGTAACAACCCCCAGGACTGTAATGTTGGCCAGTTGTGTGACTTTCTCTGTTTAAATTTATGGCAATGCTAAAGAAGTCCATTCCTCCATAAACTTTCATTGGCCATAGTACGGCTGAGTGATTAAGACTGAGCCATTCTATTGTTTCCCACAGGCAGTATTAGAAGGAGTCTGGGATAAGTGTCAGTAGATTGGGTTCAGATAACAGAGAGAGAACAAATGGCTGATATGCAGCTGCCTGAGAACATCATAGTCTCCAAAACTGGAACTGGTTCTCGTTTTTGATCTGATTCTTGTGATTTTGGTTGGAGTTCCCCTTTAATTTTGTTCACTTCTCCTTTGCACACAGTTTTATTTTTTGGACTTTCCTCCATTCACTTTCATCCTTCTCTTTTCTCCCCTTTATACAGCCACAGAAGACCCTGCTCTGTATAACACGGTCTCATTCCCTATACACAGCACGTTTTTACACAAAGAGAGAACTTAGCGTTTTGCTGCGATAAAACCGAACAAGCTCTAAAGGGGTTTAGAAACCGCTTCATAAGCGACTGTCCCATTTATCATTTTGTGGTTTATGTAACGTTTCTTCATTTTTTTGTGGGGGTGAGATCATTTTGTTGAGACTTTTGCACGCTACATGAAATACCCACTTTATTACGTCAAGAAATCTTTCAGAATATACTTTTATAATTACCTACACTTCCCCTTTAACACATTAACTGCTTCAGCAAATATATACACTTCTGTTATATATATATATATATACATATAAGAGATATAATTATATATAGCTATCCCAAGCTATATATACCATATATTTATATATATTTATATATATTCATCGTCACTAACAGCTAAGCCCATAGGTCCCCTCTTTCTCTCCATATGGGATCCGCGGGGGCGGTACAGTTGGGTGAATGAGGGTGGTGCTAGCTAGAAGTAGGGGGGGCAAGACCCAGATTCCAACCCTAGAGCCTAGGGAAAAAGGGAAATCAGGGGAGGAAAAAAGGGCAGAGGGATCTGGGATCGAAAGAGGTGCTAATCAGGGACACAAGAGGAATCTGAAAATCCAAAAGGTTAGTTATTGTTATTAGTCTAAAATACAGAAACACAGAATTAGCCGGCAGATAAGACCCATTCGGTCATCTAGTTTGCCCCCCTTTTTCCTGATGTAACGCTCAGGTCTTGGTCTTGTCTTAGATTCCGGATATCTTTAAGCCGATCCCACGCATGCACGGTTATGTGTCATCTGGACTTCAATATTTTGAATTCATGACTCCATTACATGTAATTACAGGGTTAAACTATTGTAGAAAACAGCAAACACGCTTAAGATTACTCAATAATCCCAACTAATAAAGCGGAGGCCCATAAAAGCCATTGTGCGACCCTGTCTGCCCAATAATTCCATAAACAATTCCAAAAAAATTACGTCATTGTTTCAACTGGGTCACCCCTCCCTTGGATGGGGGATTACGGCATCAACGGGGTCCACCCAGCTATAAAGTAACGACGCTGAATACTTTATAAACTTACAGAGTTTGGGCAAATTTACTACCCAGCAAAGCTAGCCGGGAACCATATTTTACGGCTGGAGAACCCTGCGATCTCCTCATCCCGGCAGACATTCTGAGCTCCTATAGAGGGGCATCGTCCACCTACTGGACTTCTCTAAAACAAGTTCTTATAAGTAATATACATTATACTCGACCATAGACAAACGACCCAACTGGTGTCCCCCCCTCCCACCCGAAGCCACACAACGATTAGATGGATTTTAAGAAAGCTACTGAGAGGGTGGTACATAAGTGGAACAGCCTCCCAGCAGAAGAGGTAGAGGCTAATGTGAGGGAATTTAAATACGTATAGCAAAAGCATATATGGCTCTTGAATCTGAGACGAGACCAACGGCTGATTAATGTTTGAATCTTTATGGGTAGATGGGCCAAACGGTTCTATGGAGTCTGATTTGGTTTGGTGAATGGGTTAAAATGCTTGTTTTTTTTCTTCTAAAATATGTAATTACCAGACACCCCTGCAGAGCGCACACGGGATTTTTTTTTATAATAAGGTTTAACAATTAAATCCCGTTTTCATTAACACGTCCATTGTTTTAGGTCTGTGCAGGAATTTGTTGATCCATCGACGCTGAGCTGGAAGTGAGAGTTTTTAGCCAGACGCCCTCATTAATAATTGAAAACTTACAGATTTTAGATGGCTGATTAGATTATTCAAAATAATATAATTTTTTTAAAAAAAATCTGGGTATGACCGTCTTATGTGAATTATCCATTGCACCATAGAAGGGTTAAACGATCCTGTGCTGATTTGTTCTGAGATATATATTATATATAAAATATTATATATTACATATAAAAATATAAACATTTTTTAAAAGTCCCCTTTAAATAAACACATTTTTCCGTTCCTCACACCAACACGTCTTTCACGCCATTTGTTTTTAAGATTTTGTAATTTATTTTTTACACACATCTTCCCGACTCCCACACAATTATGCTTTTGCGATTTTTCTCTTCCATCTGTTTAGCCCAAATATATTTTTTGAGGAGCCGGACTCCATCACCAAAACATTACGTAATATTATTTATGTTGAAATGCAGTCTTACCTAATGCAGTTTTAAAATAATGTTCTACGGTTCCAGCCAAACTATGCATATTTGGCCTTTTGGATACGATTGCGTGAGTACGTATGTCAGAGGGGGGAAGCTTGGTCCTCTCGGTAGTTTAGATGCCTCATGGATTCTTTTTTGGACCACAGTCCAGGCTAGGGCACGTCTCACTAAGGTAGGCGGTGGGTTTAGCACGTCACCTTTCTGTTTGACGCTGCTGGTAAGTTTTTAGGTTAGGTGTGCGATGTACATCAATGTTTATTGCACTAAACTATAAATATATAAATAGGTAGCACCTTATGGGTGCCACCCTCCTGCCTCCAGTAAGTGGTCCTGAACCCCCCCCCCCGTAGAACTTCTGGCCAGGGAGGGAAGGAGCCGCATATAGGAGTTGGTGTCCACTGTGGCCTTATCTGACACGTTTTGGCATCTTGTTTCAAAAAACACACACAAAAAACTTTGCATTCATTCTTTACTCGGACCTCTGGCGTCCACATTTACAATGCGGCTGAATGAGACCGTTAACTTTGTACCTTCTAGTACGTTAGGCACATAAGCCTTCAGCGGAACCGGCGTTTTATTTTTTCGTCTTAAGGTTTAATTCCATAAAACCTACAAAAACTTTTAAGAAGGCTTTCAACGGCCTATAAGCGGTTGCTTTTGTGTCGCATGAGAATTAGCTGTTTCCGACAAACATTATGAATGAGCCAATATTTTTCACGAGTAAAGAATTATGGTTTGTTAGGATTTGGGCATACTGTAGTAATAGAAATAATGTTTCTAATACTGAATTTAGTAACAAAAATTTAAACAGTTACCAGATTCGGTGGAATTGCACTGTCGGCTTAGGCGGCTGTGCATCATGGGAGCTGTAGTTCAGAGCCAATTAGCCATCCCATATACACCCCAATACATACAACGAGAGACAGGTGTTTCCACAATGTCTGCTTTATTGCAGAATAGGAAGATATGTTCCCATGTGTAAGAACAGAAGATACAGAATTAGTAATTCATACACCGCCCTTCCAGAGCACAGAACATCTCAAGAGATATGTATAGAATATATACATTTAAAATGTTTAGTAAAACAAGGCGTACGGACTGGAGAGAGGGTGCGTAATTAACCTTGAAGATCACATTGGTGCCGGGGAGCCGATCCGTGACGCGGTCGATATGCCCGTCATTTGTACAAAAAAAGTAGCGCTCTCCCGCGTACCTAACGTCTAAATCACAAGTTATTAATACATTGGTGATTCATTCACAACTTGAATGTTGGTATTTTTTCTAGAGAAAGAATGAGGTGCAATGTTTTTGTTTTTAAATAATTTCTTCCACACTGAGGATTTGTCACCAAGCTGGAAATGGTAAATTATCCCACATTACACGTCTATATCTTAACCTTAAATGAAAATCATAGTTATTCAAGTTTTTTCCCCCCGAATGGGGACGGACTCAAGTGAAGGAGCCATCAGATAAGGAGAACAATAGGGGGTTTAACGGACTTCTGATGAAACTAGAAGCCAAGAACCAGGTCCACACACACATTTCTATGATCTCCCGCGAGAAGGTTTCCACGGGCCTTGTCAGGCGTTCGGTATAAAGGTTCTGAAAACTTAAGATAAGAAAAAAAAACATTTTTTTTTTTAAAGCATCAGTGCAACTTGTATTCAGGTGAGAAGATTCTGAGAGCACCAGCAAGAAACTGTTTTAATGAGATCAAATCCAGATCAGCGTCTTTAACGTGGTTGTACATAAACGGTCGACAACGGTCTTGGAGAAGGAACAACAAAGACGACGAGGGGATTCACTGAAGAAGATGGCAGATGTGCATCGGTCCGGTCCCAGAAGGTACTCGGTGATTAATAGCAGCGGGTGAAAGAACGCAAAGGAGTTTATGAGCGAGACATCTAAAAGATGAACCCCGCATCACAATGAAATGATGAGATGGCTGAGAAACAAGCAAACCGTCCGCACAATACCTGCTCCCCCCCCCCAAGGAACTAGAACACCAGTGGGTGCAGGAGGATACGTTTCATTACGATCACGGCCCACCTGGGACAGAGGAACAAGTTATTGGGCGAAGAGTGGTATTTTTTTGTGTTCTTGGAGACCTTATCTGACGCATTGAAAATTCTTAAAACATAAAATCATTTAAAAAAAAAAAAAAAAGTGGTAACTGAAAGATGGATTTGGAACCCAACCCACTGCAAATATTGCAGACTTCCAGGAACGCCTCATCCAAGTACAGCGTCTGATCTGTGAGAGAAATCTAGTCTATCAAACATGGCCAAGAAGTCAAACAGGGTCCACATGCTTTAAGGGGTTAAAAGACACCGATTGATTCGGACAAGAACTTTTTAAACCCCCCCCCCCCATACAAATTGTTAAATGGGTTTTAAACAATACATAGAATGTAAACTAACGTACAGACCATGTTCTATTGAAAAAACGGGGAAGCTATGCTGCTCTCACTTGGTCTGATGTGTCCAGAAAATCCTCGGAGGACCGATCAATGTTTTAGCAGGCAGGCTTAGGAGGTCCTTGACCGACCAACTCATAGATCGGTAGTCTGGAGCCCCTCACACATCTGTCTAATCTTTAAGATGTTAGATATGATCTCCCCTCTTTGAAAAAAACAAGTCAAGAGACGTCTGCGACACTTGGTCTCTCATACGATAAACCTCAGAACCCTATGCCGGCACGCTGACGCCGGACATGGGTTTTGCAAACTTTAGATACTTTTGTGTAATTTAAAAAAGAAAAAAAAAAAAATTATATATATATATTCCTGTCGCTGCTTTTTTGTTGTGTGTTGGTTGCTTTGTCAATGTTTCTTCTGGCTGTTCATTAACGATATCCCTTGCTGGAGAAGTGAGGCGAGCGCGTGACCGACCAGAAGTTGCGTCGGTTCTGCAGAGACTGAAAACTATTGCTGGTTCTCCACCGGTCCCGCTTGAACTTTATCTTCTTCACCTGTTAGATGACACGAGGGAAGAAAAATAATGAGTTTTGTTGTCCGCTGCCCCCTAAAGTGTAAGGTAAGCCCTTGTGGACAAACTTTTTACGCCTCTCAATTTACC
Organism: Spea bombifrons; assembly: GCF_027358695.1. Classification (NCBI taxonomy): domain Eukaryota; kingdom Metazoa; phylum Chordata; class Amphibia; order Anura; family Pelobatidae; genus Spea; species Spea bombifrons. The sequence goes on along the minus strand of NC_071099.1, from coordinate 26,727,971 downwards.
TTTCCACGGTCAAAATCTTCATCCCATTCATCGATGACCTCGCTGTATTTGGAATCTACAGCATTGTAAGCAGCATCTCGACTCACAGCAGAAACTTGGCCGTCCCAAGTAAGCACTAGGGTAAGAAGCAGATGCCTCCTTTACTGTTAAGTCACACATTTTTATTACATCACCCTGAATCCCTCTCGTGGGACTTTACTAAATTATAAGTGGAGCGTTAAAGGTCAGTTTGCATTATAGTGACTAAATTGGCCAGCAAAAACATAACTTAGTCATTCCAACCGCTTGGACGTCCGCTCAACAATTTTACGATCCATTATAGGGGTCCAACTGAGCTCTTCTTGCTCACTGAGGTTGGGCCCTCACACATGGCGGTCACGTCTGTAACACAACTTACAGCCCCGGTCCTGTCCCTGGTTTACACTCTTACCTTGTGCCCCATAAGCCTTGTCATTTGAGCAACTAGTCAGCAGCTGGACTACACGCGACTCCTTCTTGCCATCCCAGGCTGGCCGGATTGGTTTCTCCATGTTGGTTGCGTCCCTATTACGCTTGTAACCGTCCCGGATCTGGCTGTCCCACACAAACACGGAGGCTAAAACGGCAAATGAAAAGGGTAAATGAAAGCCTGTCGCCCAAGAGAGATGGGCGCCACGACTAAGTTCCTTGCCGCGGTGCACCATACCTGTGTTTTCCTCCCGCAGTACAGGTCTCTGCTCTGTGGCAGCTTCATGTTCCTCGTTCGGCTGGCTCTCCTCTCCCAATAGTTTCCGCTTTTTTTTCTTTTTCTTCCTGACCATCTCATCGGTTTCCTCCTGAGAGCTAAAAAACCAGGGTTCTCATCAGAACGCTTTTGGATTATAGACACTGAAGTGTACAACGTAGGACAAAAGAAACTGGCCATCACTTACCTGTTCAGTGTGGATTTGGGGTGGCCAGGGGAATCGGAGGTGAGATGAGTGGAACCGGAAGCGTCAGTTATGCTTCCCTTCTGTAGCTTGATGGCCTGTAGTTATTGAAATAAATAAAATCTTGGTGGTTTAAAGAAACAAAAATGAGGTTTGTGCCAAAAAGAGGAAGCACAAAGGCAGCAAATAGGAGAAAAAAATGAGTGATTGATTGTGATGGAATGGAAGAAAGAAGGTTTTTGTTAGAAATAAAAAAAAAAATGTAAGTATAAAGATGAGAGAGCAGTCTATGCTAACATTATAAAGGACCAAAACATGATTACGAGAACATATTTCAATTTATCATCGCGGCTTTCATGCAATTTTTGCTTATTTCATGTTTTATACGGTATATAAGCCCCCGTATAAAAGGGGCTTATGCTTCCTATTCTGCTCATGCTATGTATGGATTTAAATACAAAAGTTTAGTCCAAAAAAAAAGTCCTGCCCAATATCTACTTCTGATCTAAAAGACGGCCATTGATGTTTTATTCTTTTCACCAGGGCACTCACCTTTTTGGCAGACAGTGTTAGCTTCTTGGCAGGTGGGGGTGACGTGGTGGCCAAGGCATCACAGACACTTGCCAGTGAAGGTGATTTGGATTTTGGAGTGCTGGTTTCACTCGACCTCTCTGATCCCTTTTCCCCAGTACTATTGATGTTCTTGGTGTTGGGGGGTCTTGGAGATGTGTGTTGGCCATTGACAAGGGTCTCTGGGTTTGGTGGTTCTTTGCCGCCATCAGTCTGAGGTCTTGTGGCATTACTGTTTTTGGCATCGCCAGCACTCAGAGCGGAAACTTTGCCATCCCAAGTAAACACTACCGAAAGAAGCAGGCACTCAGTAAGGGACTCTTCCCTTCCTTTTACTTATGACATATTTCTATTACATCACCCTGTATCCAATTCTTGGAGCTTATTCCATGACGCATAAATTTGTGAAGGGTTATGATGTCTCCCCATTGCATTATAAAGCCTCGGACATGAATTGGATTTTTTGGCCAGCGTGACTAAATTGCCCATGAAAATGGAGCTCAATGCTTGGATGTCTTCTCCACAATTTAACCATCCGTTACCGAGGACCATCTGAACCCTTCTTGCAAATGAAGCTTATTGGGGTTGGCCCCTCATACATAATGCCGAGGCTAAAAGGGTAATGGTAGAGTATAACCCAAGAACCGAACCCCTTGCCATGGTGCATCATACCTGTAGGTTCCTCCCACGCTACAGGTCTATGCTCCGCGGCAGCATCACCTTCCTCGTTCGGCTGGCTCCCATCTTTCAATAGCTTCCTCTTTTTTTTCTTTTTTCTGCGGATCACCTGATCTACTTCCATTTCTTCCTGAGGGCTGGAAAACAGGGTTCTCAACGGGTTATATAAAGGCATTTCTTTAATACCTCGTGTTGGTTAATGCCCTGTCTGATAGCGTTAAAGGATTTGAATTCAAGAATGATAAAAAAAATCTCTTAACACGGTTAGCATGGGCAAACAAACACATAAGGATCACAATAAAGCAGGACTTGAGCAGCCCTAGCAGTAGGGAGATTTATTTTACCGATGGACCACCAAACAAGGTGCTTCTTCTAATGCCTCATCATATACAGCCTACCACAAAAACTTCTGGAAGAGGCCTCTGGTTTTTATTTTGCTGTTTTTATTCTGGATGTAAACGCTATACAACCTTGGTTATCTTATAACTTATGGTCATCACCCAGCTAATCTCTCCCAGGTCATTTCTGGCCCACAAACCCTTCATGGAGCTAAGCGGCTGTACTGTACATACCACAAAAGACCGAGCTTTTGTTGTGCGGTAAAACATTTGTTGACTTTGAGACACAATTGTTTGTTTTTTTTTACCTTTGGTGTGATGCATGGGAATGGTCATCTCCATGTTTGCTAGTTCTCTCCCTTTTCCTCTTGTTTTTACGCTCTGTCTTCTGGGCAGGTCTGTCGGGGTCTGTTGGTTCTGGTGAGGTAAGGCTTGGTTGACTACCGGACTGCTCTGACGTGGTCTCACAGTCCACTTTTTCGTCCTTATCCAAACAAGAGGCATCCTGTGTTAGGTCTTCGTTTTTCCTCTTCTTTTTCTTTTTCCTGGGCAGGTCCTCCTCCTTGGTCCCATTTTGGTTCAAGGCAGGTTTCCCGGGTTCAGATTTTTGCTGTAGTTTAGAGGGGGTGGACGAAGAGCCAGCCACAGAGTCATGGCCCCCATTGCCCTGAGTGGGACGGATGGGAGAGGCTTCCTTACTGGAAGGGTTTTGGGATGTATGAGTAACCGGGCCAGTGTGGTCTTTTACTCCAGGACTTTGCTTTACGCCGGAATCTGGAGTTTTGTATTTAACGGAGATGTCAGTACAAGCTTCAGGAGAAGCCTCTGCAGACAGGGAGCGTTCCCTGTAAAAGACAAAAAAACCACAAGGTCAAGCAAGTACACAATAGCCACTTTATCAGAATGCACGCCTTCCTTGATACTGAGTGTTACATTTGCATGGTTTCCTTGGCCATAAGCAAACACTCTAACTTATACTGGTTATATATACTGGACTATACAATGTAGGACCCACCATATAGGAACTGAGCATCACTTACCGATGCTTATGGTGCAGTCTGGATTTGGGGTGGCCAGGGGAATCGGAGGTGAGATGAGTGGAACTGGCAGCATGGGATGAAGACCGGGAGGAGCAAGCGTCATTTCTGCTTCCCCTCTGTAGCTTGATGGCCTGCAGTTATTGACATAAATAAAATCTTGGTGGTCCAAAGGAAAAAAAAAAGGGGGGTTTGTGGCAAAAAGAAATAAAAAAAAAAATGCAAAGGCAGCAAATAGGAGAAAGACGCAAACAAAACAAAAATGAGTGGAATTGTGATGGAATGAAAGAAAGAAGGTTTTTGTTAGAAATCAAAAAATAAAAAAATTAAAAAAGTTTTAAGTAGAAAGATGAGAAAGAGCAGTCTGTGCTAATGTTATACAGGACCACAGATGTGCTGTAAAAACAAAAACCTGATTACGAGAACACAATTTATTGTTTTATAGGGCCTTATCCTCTAAACCTCAGTTAAAGTACGACAAGGGGCTTATACTTTCCAGTCTGCTTATGCTATGGATGGATTAAAAAAAAATGTACATTTGTGAGCCCGCCCCCTGGGTGACATCATCTGTGGGCTGTGTATGCAGATGAAGTGCTTCAAAGGAAAATTTACATAAAGGGCTTACTTGTTGTTACCATAAGTATAGTGTAATAGTGTTCTATGTACCAGTCCCAAATGTTTCTAAGCTAAGCTGCATTAAACTCCCACCCATACAACATCTGCTTGAGTCCTACCTAGTAAAAGATGACAATTAAAGTCATATTCTTTTCGCCAGGACACTCACCTTTTTGGCAGACAGTGCTAGCTTCTTGGCAGGCGGGGGTGACATGGTGGTCAAGGCCTCACAAACACTTGCCAGAGTAGGTGATTTGGATTTTAAAGCACTCGTGTCACTCGACCTCTCTGATTCCATTTCCCCAGAACTGTTTCCATTCCTTATGACAGGGGGGCTTGGAGATGTGTCTTGGCCATTGGCAAGGGTCTCTGGTTTCTGTTTGTCCTCAACATCCTCCTTTGGTTCCTTGCCATCATCCGCTTGAGGTCTTGGGTTCCTACTTAATGTTTTTGGGGAGGTAGATGGAGTGAGAGCACTGGTCTCCCAGTTTTGTTTTAAAGTATCTTGCCTATTCTTCTCACTTGTGGCACAGGCTCCCTGAGCAGCTTTCAGCTGAGGATGAAGCGGTTTCTTGACTCTACTCACTGGCTCATCCAAAAAGAATGGATTATGAAGTGGCTTGGAACCCAGCTTGGGGTAAGGTTCAGCACTCATGGGCCTAGGACGGGGAACACCATTCTGTTCTTTCACCCCTGATGGCAGAGACGAGCGGCAAACTGGGACACCTGTTTCTTCTGAAGTTGGCGACTTCTTTATATGCAGACCATCGGGGCTCTAACAAATCATATCAAAGTGCAAAAAGGTATTAAGAATTGTCTGGGGCACTTCCCCAGACAATATGTGCCATAATTGCATTACCCACCTTTCCAATTAGGGGAGAGGAAAGGCTGCCATTAGACAGCGTCTTCTTTATGGAGGGAGGAACGGAACTGGTACGCACAACTTGGGCATGAGGCCCTTTACACGTGGAGGCATCGTAACTTTTCCTGGATTCTGGGATCCTATCAGAGAAAGATTCAAAAAAAAAAATCAGATTCATATGTCTAGCACATTGTTAACTATTCCCTGCCAACTCTCAATAACTACTGTCCTCCTACAGTATCCTAACTAAAATGCTGTACCTTAGGTAAAACAGAACGTAAGCCTGCTGGTTCAACACAACCTTGATGTTACTGGCCTGAACAAGGGAATCGTTCATCTGATACCACTGCCCGTTACTGGCCTGCAGGGGAGAAAGTATTAAAACTGTAAGATCACCCTAAAACGAGTTAAGGAACAATGAGCACATCCACAAGTAAACATAGTATTAGATGGTATAGAAGACTGCAGAACAGCCTCTTGTAGGACAATGAACGGACTCACTTTTACATAGCAGTAATAGTGTCCTGCATGGCAGCTGTACCCAGAATGCACCAGGACCGCATACAGCGTGTACATGACAGGCTCGCCGGTACTCTGGGACATATACGGACGGATATTCAGGAATTCCGGGTAACCCACGTCCTGAAAATAAGAAAAAATCAATACGATGGGATAATAAATGAGAAAAATCACTTGGATTGTGCAGTGCAGACTAGCGCTCTGTGCCATCGGTATACAGTCCCTGCTTTTCACCTTGGAGATCTTGCCTCCGCTGAAGTTGGCAAAGCGTTTTAGAGACAGGGTCAGGACATTTGAGGCTCGGTGGATACTGAACCGCTTGCTGGCTGGAACCTTCTTCTTACATCTAGCAAAAGAAAAGGGTCCAAAGGGTTAGCAGTGCATCCCAAAGACCTTCATACAGCCACACTCTCCAAATGTAGGTCCTTCCTTACTTTGCACACATATATGCGTTGTCGTCACTTAGAACATCCGACTTGACAAATAATTCCAGAGCACGGACGATATTTACCGCGTGCTGCAAGGAGAACACAAACGGGTCAGATTTGATTGATCAGAGTACTTCCTACCGAATGAATTGACGGGATGTTACAGATGCACAAGGAAAGCCTACCCGTATCTCCAATGCAATGTCCAGATAGGGGTCGTAGGTGTCCGAAACGCTCTTACAAACAGAGCACTTCACTGAAACGCAGAAAACAGATGGAGGGTCTTAGTCCACGTGTACTGGATTATCTCCATTATCTCACAGTTCTAACGAAAGCTGCCAAGAGCTTCACTCACCGCGAGAACGTAAGTAGCCCCCAAAGATCTGGTGCACCAGAGTAGTTGCCTGACTCTGACGGTCCAACCTACGGAAACACGGAAAGCCATTAAATTCATGCGTGGCTGTACTAACTTGTCAGTAGTCACCAACTTCAATTGGGAAGCAGTTTGTTCAACCTGTCTGATCTCCAATTCAAAATGATGGTGAGAAGCGCTGTGTGCCAATCGTAAGGATGTAGAGTAAAGAGGAACTTTTTAATGAAAGTTTAACAAAACATGATGGCACGGGCAGAAACTCATCCAAAATCAAGCGGCAGAAGGGCCGCCATAAAAACATCTGTACACTTACTTGGCATATCCATTCAGACAGGCCCTCTGCATAGCATCTATAGTGTAGCGCAAGAACTCGTGTGCATCCTCTTGGCTTCCAAAACGGAAATGTCGAGCAATTTCTGCAAAAGGAATCAGACAGCACCCCTCCCTTGATAAATATTGTGAGCATGATATGCGGTCACAGAACTGTCTTGTCATCTCTCTCCCTCGGTCTGATACCCCGAAAGCCCGGTGCGTCAGGTTACTTACTCTTTAACTCTCGGATGAAGGAAACCGGTTTGATGGAGTTGCCGCTGTTTGCAAACGCTTGGATGAGATGATTCTGCATTATACACAGCATACAGAATCCGCCCTGCTGACCTGCAAGAAAGAGCGTTCAACATCACCGACAGATCAGAAAACGTGAACATTGTACCTAGAATTTTATGATTCGTAAGAAAAAGGTACAATCATAAGATTCCACATAAAAATCAGAACAAATAGTACTCACAGTTGCGTGTGTGGTCTTTAGACAGCAGGTAGTTGGCCAGAGGTGGAGTGTAGGTGAGACACTGCACAGTGGAGTTCAAGAAGCAGGTATTTCCCAGATTTTGAAGTCCGGCTCCTACTCTGGAAATTCTATCCCACTTCATGGACAGCTTCACCGCCGGGAAGAGAACCTTTTGAGGCGGTGGGATGCCATCCGCGCCGCCGAGAGGTAGGTCACAATCTAAAACAACGGAAAACGGATAACTGTAGGAAAGAAGAGACAGAACAGTCTCGAAAAAATATGAGAGTCATTTTATAGATTTCAAAGTTGATTATGGTGAAAGGTCCCCCCTGAAGGTGAAAAATCCAGCAAAAAAATAATAAGAGCAACACACAGGCAATTTAACCCTCAAAATGTATGTTTTACAGCAAATGCTGTCAACCTCAGGGGAACCAAGGCTATGTAGGCTATAGCTAACATTATACATACTCTGCCTCTGGATCGGCGCCCCCTCAAGGCTTCTTTGGGGGGTGCCAGCTTGGAATGTGGGGCTCAGGAGAACATATTTGCTCTTGAGAGTCTCCAGCTGGTAGTGGAAGCTCTTGGTCGCCGGCTCAAACTCAATCTTCTGCAGAAGGATCTTCTTGGCAGAGGAAGCCAACAACTTCCCCAGTTCTCCCTCCTCCGAATCCTTTCGACCGGGCTTCAGGGCATCTTTTAGCTTCTCCACGATGGGCATGATGCATCACTAAAGAGGAGGAGGTGAAAGGTAATGATTCACAGGGTCCAACCTTAGCCCCTTTATTTAGTGACCACCACGTCACCATACGGTCTCCCCTTTCCCACCTTCTACGAGTCAATCATAACCGGAAGCTTGTCCGTCACACGGCTATCAGAGGGGCAAAAACGCTGCACGATACTACAAAAGGGTTAAAAGGGTAAGGAGGAAGCAAGGCCACAGACCCTTCTTCCAGGAAGGCTGCTGAAAACCAAGGTCAGAGACATCACGTTGTAAATCACCCTCCCGTTTGATAGGCCAGTGTATGAACACAATTCTCCCATGCTCTCCTCCAGCATCAGGACCGCCCCTCCCCCCCTACAACATCACATTGCACACACACCACAAAAGCACAGGTCCTCGGGGAAATATAACAACTCACACATCGCAGGGCTGTCACAGCGGGTCCCCGGCTGTCTATGCCCACTCGGGTGTCACGTAATACAGAGACTCCCGGCTGCAAGCGGACATCTGTGTGTACGGCAATGTGACACTTGCTGCAGTGGAGGCATGTCTGTTACAGACTGGCAGAAGCTCTGGCCAATCGTGGCGGATGCACACAAGCCCCGCATGACGTATTTCAGCCAACAGTAACAGCGGGGGGTGGCTGAACGTCAGGAGAGAATGCTCTACGAGGCTATCCACGACAGATTAATTGTGTAATCGAAGAAGCAGCAGAGACACCGTGTGTCCAGGGGTGCCGCACAACTGCCCCGCAGCAATGGGGATGCCCAGAAAAGATCTCAACTGCAATAAATCGCCAGCAAGCCTCATTAATCCCAAATATTCCCAAAATAAGATAGAAAACCTTAAAACAGTTATCCTGATTTTGATTTCTTAAATGGATGTTGCTTTAACTGAGCCTTGTCAGTCCCCCGGTCTTCCCGTGCCCTGATGCGTGTTCCTATGTGAAGTATTCCTCAAAGACGCTAACGTTTCATCTGCGGACATGTCAACGAACCAGGTTCCCATTCGCTTTAACGATGCGGAGTCTGGTTTTCACACGTCTAACATGTTAACGCTTATTTCAGCAGAGTGCAAGCTACCCCGAGGAGAGCTCACCAAAAGTCACCATCACAAAGTCCATGGATAGACTGGCTGGGGACAGGGGTTAGAAGCTAAGACTAAGGATAAGGCTTGATGTGCTTGACCACCATTGGAGGGCCACATAGATTGTTCAAAGCCTCCGAGCAGACAGTCAATTACATTTCATTTTATTTATAGAGTGCCAGATTCCATAGAGCGGTTACTATGAGGGAGAATGAAACAACAATACAAGACAATAATATTTAACATATACTAGTAGAAGGAGAATGTAAGGCCCCTTAATAGAGATGTTGATCCAAATCCCAGTGGATGTGTCCAATTTCAAGATAATTTTGCCTGCAGGGATCCACATAACTGGCCCAAAGTTTACATCTTAAAACAAACTCAATTCAACTCAACTTGTTAACCAAACAGACCCTTCCATCATGTTGCGCCCAACTACATGGCAATTATGGGTTTTGTCCAACAGATGGAGGATTGCAACTGCCTAGATCTCACTTTAGATCTCATCAAGGCATACGATCGTTAACAGCATCTAATAAACCCACTAATAACTCTTAATTGCTTTCTTGTGTTTCAGATCTAGGGACTATATTACCTCAGTTGAGAGGCATGTGATGCACAATCTGCATCACTAATTGCTTCACAACCACTTCCATTGAGTCAGGCGGGCAGCATGAATACGGTGAGCAGTAAAATCCTGCGACAGGTATTAATATTAGCAGATCACGCTGGCAGACTGATTCTAGGAGCGGGATCTGGCATTCTGCACATACGAGGTGTTCTGAGGATGGAAAGAAGCGCGGCCTCACAATGCCACCGACATAAGCGTGACAATGCTTCCTACGGGCTGGGGGTATGCTGGAGGGTCCTGCTGTAGCAGCATAAAATGCTATGTTATTGGTATCTAATATTTTAATCAAAACCACATGGCAAGACAATGCTGATTTTAATGTGGGTCTTTAATGTTTTTTACTTTAATATGATTTTTTATTTTTTTTTGCAATAAAGGCCGGCTGCCTTCCTACTCTGCAGTCAGGCAATTCTTGAAGCAGCCAATCAGCGGGGAGAGCTTTTTATTTTTTTTTGCACATTCGCACAGGGGACTCAAGAAATCCCTGCCTACGGCGTTGGCTCGAGCTGACTGGATGGGGAGGGGATGTTTCACGTGCAAAGAGACGTGCTTGGCCGAACGCTTCTGCTGCTTTGAAAATAGACGGGGAGGGACGCAGGCAAAGAGGTTAATGCATATGAGAGGATTCCGCAGAGCCCCCCCTGTGCATTTACAAGGGGGACACCATGAAGGGGCCACACAGTTTAATATAGCGCAATCATATTCCGTAGCACTCTACGAACTGGTAGCCGTGACGTAAATAGTACGACGTAACTTGACTTACAGAAACAACAGGTGAGGACGGCCCTGCTCAAAGAGCTTGCATGCATTAAAGCGCATTGGAAGCGGGGAGACCCTTTAAACATATACAAGTCTTCAGCGAACATAAGCGTGGGCCATACCGAGAAAGAACATCTGTACAGCAACATATTAAATCATAACGCCATAGGCTCCTTCGCCTCATTTACTGCTTGAAAGCCTCAGGACGTCTTTGGGCAAACAGCTTGCCTCCTCCAGCCCATAGCACTTACAGACATTATGCAATATACAATCTCCATAGGCATTAACAGTAAAGGGTTAATTTGGCAACCCCACCATCAACACACCAGGCTTATATTAAGAATAGCCTGGCACCCAGTCCCAGCTACAGCAACTGAATTCTGTGCTTCGTGGTACATATATAGAGATATTTCAATTCAATAACATAGAAATATAACTATTTATTAAAATAAAATTATAGAGAAATATTTATCCAATACCCAAATAAACCATGCAGAGCGCACGCGTGTTTAAATCCCCGCTATCGGGCGCAACATGCTGCTACTTACTGGGCCTCGCTCTCTACTGCCCTGCACGAGCTCTACTTCCGCTTTCCTGTCCTTACTACTTCCGGTGTCGAAGTTCAGCTCCTTAGAGGCGCAATGAGTGTAGCCAAGAACCGCTCGGTGTGTATTCGCTGCCCGTTTATGGGGCGCTCTGAAGCGATTTAAACGTTTGCTGTGATGTCGGGGTTGGGATTATTTAATCGCTCAGCGACTGCAGCTCCTATCACCCAAAGCCTAGCCACTGAAGTGTCACAGGAATGATGCTAGGTGTCGCTGTGGCTGGCTGAGATTCATGGGAGCTCAGACTTGCAGTAGCCTGCCTGTGGGCTAGGGGTGGCCTAATCTTTTATCCCCTCGCCTAAAATGTGAGCTGTGCCTGGGTGAGGAGTTATTGTGTAACATTTTGCTGGGAGTGGAACGTTAATTATCCCTTTAATGTATATAAAGAGGGGGTGGCTATTAATTATAGCAGATACATTTATAGATATAATTAATCAGCATGGCTGCAATAGGAATATAATTTGACACGTGAGGGAAGCCAAAAATAGCGGCCTGGTGCCCAATAATAACTGAGGTGTTCCGGCCGCTTTTGGTGACCCCAAGTTTATTGCCCTCCCCTAGACTGTAAGCCAAAAGACCTACGGAGGCCGATTGTAGCACTAGTGTGATAAAATCAGTGCGTAAACGGGAGAACACTACACTTCTAATGGTAAATATATTAATAACTATGAGGAATCTGTCACACTTTTAAGTGTCACCTGTCAGACCTCGGGCCACAAGCAGCTGCTACCTCGTGCAATGACACGTGTACCTAATTTTGCCCGATAAATCTGTAAATTACAGCCATGGTTTGTATTGCTGACACAATAACCTGGGATGCCTATGGTATAGAAATATCATGTAAGGCAGGAGTCATTTTACTGCCTGCTTGCCAATACGCCAAGATTACGTGATCAGCCCAGGCCCCCCCTATACTGACCGTACCCCCCAGTCTGGTTGAGATGGATGAAATTACAGAAGAGTGTGTTGCATCAGAATGAAAAGATCATTTTGTTGCAATAACTGTGGACTATGGATCCTCATCTTGGTAGTCGGAGGCTAAGATTGATGGTTTCTTGCATTGTGTACTTCCTCGTGGATCGTCTTCAAAATAATTTTTATAAATATGTAAAGGTTGAGCAGAAAACTGTCCTGGTGAGCCATGACAAACATAGTAACGTAGTCAAAAGTCCATCAAGTTCCACCCCGCTGCTGATCCAGAAGAAGGCTAAAACCGCACATTGAAGCGATTTCCAATTGTGCCTCAGAAAAGGGTAAAAATCCTTCTTAACTTCAAAATAGCATCTGATTTCAACAAGCGATAACTAACCCTGTCCTCATAACCCGCTATATCCCTGTATATTCTTCATCTATTGCATTTGGCAGCACGACCTCTGTAGGTAGCGGATTCCACATCTTTATTGCTCTCACTGTAAAGAACCCTTTAAGTGAAAATTATTTTCTTCAAGTCTGAATTGATGACAGGTTATGGGATAGCGACTCGTGTTGGTAGAAAGTATCTTTTGTTTGTATTAAAGAACAAAAACATCTTTAACAACGTGCTGTATGTAAATCTACGAAACAGCTCACAGGAATAATCTGGATTGAGATCATTTCCATTCCTGGAACCACTCTTCTAAGGTTCTCCGGGTCAACACTTCTGGGTTGCGGGACCGCGGTCTTGACACACCCCCTCTCTGCCCATTTCCCCTTTAAATGGAAGTGTTTTCCACGGATTCACCGGGAATGCCCCTAACGTCGGTGGGATTGCCCCCAATGTCAGCAACGCCACATCTCGCAAGGGTAGCTGGAGGCCCAAAGTTCCCAAATTGTGCGATCTGCTAGAATTTCTAATATTGAAAAATAAAAGCAGTACACATAACTGACCACTAGATGTCTCCCTCCTCAGCTGCATTTGTTTATAGACTTTTCCGTTGAGGCATGCAGTCACCATGATTATTAAATGCATCCGTATCCAAAGACCGGAGGATTATAAATGACACTTCCTGCTTCCCTTCCGAACACAAATATTTTCCATTAATAGATTGTGCTCTACGCCTTATACAGCCCAAGAATGCTGCACCTTTAGAGTGGATTATCGGCAAAACGTCTTCTTCTTAGGAACACGGCCATTACTATATGCTGAGAGAATTAATCTTTGTAGCGCACAAGCCTTGGCTATTCTACCCTTAACCTCAGCAAACATACACACAACAACATAGTTGTTAACTGAAGTTATACCCCCCCTTAAAATGTTGGGACAGCTCCTGAGCTAACTGCGGTCAGTGTTATTAGGGCCAACTTTCCGAGGGAACGAGGAAGGCGGTTAAACTAAATGCCGTATTACTCATTCCTATCCTGTTATTCCTGGGGCCAGCCCGTGGCTAATCAGTAATCGTGAGAGATGCCTTATTGTCACCAAAGGAATCTGTTTCCGAAGCAGTGTTCATATTGTTAACATAAAGGGACTTTATATCACAGCAGGGGTAATCGAAGTGTCCGTACACGGGGCGGACACCAGCGTCAGTGGCAAGGCTGGGAAAGTCTTTGCTTATGGGAGGCTTTTAGTAAAAAGTTTTGATCCTCAAAGGTAAAGTTGTTTACTGGATGTAGTATGTATCCCTGGTTCAGTTAGTAATATGTCATTCTCATCTATTCACTAAAGGTTTGCGAGACCAACCGAGGAAGCCAGCTGAAGAATGGAATGTGGAAGGTATCAAAGGGCCAAAAGTCGGAAGCGAATCCAACAGAGAAACTGCAGGTCAGGTAGACAACCTATTGTTTTGTTGAGTATTGTTGTTGTTTAATGGCTTTACGTTAACTTTGGCACTTTCAGAATGGGATGTAACCAAAAAAAGGGATAATAGGATGGGCAGCCTTGGGTAGACAGCTAAGATCTCAATGACTTCAGTGGGCACTCAGCTCTAGAGTATGGTTGGGGTGGTCTTGCCACCAATGCAGTAGAGGTTACATTTAGGATTTGCCATTAACCTTGGTAACTATGATAATCCTGACATGGGTCCGGTTTATCCCATTTCAGTGATGGGTCTCAGATGGTTAGCCAGCGACTACCACCTATCCAGTTAGTGGTTAGACATCCCCACGGGACACCGATATAAGACAAGCGCACAAAAAATAACCAGACCAAACGATTCTTGTCGGCAGATAATACTGTTTAATGGCACCGATGAAACCTTCACATACAGATTTTATCATCGAGCATTGAAACATGTGCAAAGCGCAGGTCATGCAGCCTTCCTCCTTTCTCCACAAGTCTCAGACTTTTTTCAGCAAAAAAAAACCCAGAAACAAAAATAACCAAAAAAATAATAATAAAAAGAAACACAAAAGATAACTAAGCTTTAAATTAATACTGGCAGCAGAAAAAAAAAATACACATTTCTTTTTATACTTATACTAAGCATGGACTCTACAAGGAGCAGTACGGTGACTTACAGCTTACTTGTTTGCACGGAGGGGAGGGTGTGTGGCGCAGGCGACCAGAGAATCACTGCAGTGAAATGCCAGTTACATTTATATAAATATGATAAAACAACTCATCCAGCACTGAAACGGTTATTCACTCCCACATGCTATGCACAATTTGCCCTTTGTCCTGTGTTATGTGTGTAAAGTGATCCAACCTCTCCTGTGAACACTTGTAGAAAAAGATCAGATTGGAAAGGGTTACTTGTCATTCATGAAACTTTCTCATAACTCCAAACAGCCCCGTTTTTTGCAGGAGAGTCCTGATTTTCTTTTCAGGCACTCTCCTAGGTAGATGCCCCACTTTTGCAGGCCGTGGGGATTATGGGCCAGTTGGGGAGATCATCGGATCTCTCCTGACTGGCCCTGATACCTAGAAAATCAATGGAGGTCTGTGCTGTTGCACGGCCCGCCCGGACTGGCCATCTGGCACACTGGGCTGGATACATATGGCCGGACACTGTGTATTCATCCTAGTCATGTAGCTGCCTAGTCATCCCCACCCCGGCCCTGCTAAACAATACCTATGTACAAAATTCTGCTTGAGAAGGTGATATTATTGATGTTATTTGTTTAAATCTTATTTAAAATGTTGCAATACAGTTTTTTTTTTTTTTACTTTTTGTCTAATTGTCTGATTGCTATACTATATGACTGAATATTTTATAAGATCAGTTGAATTAAGAAAATGTATATATAATGGACAGGTCAACTTAAAAAGAGGGAAGCTAGCCACCTTAGTCTTGAGTTTACCCGAGGTAGTCTTCATACCCCAAGGTAGTCTTCTCCATGAAGTCACCGAAACAGAGCATGTCCTAAAGATCTTGTCATGTTCAAGATCAGTTCAGTGTCTTTCAGCAGGGCCGGACTAACCGGAATATCTAGGCACAAAGACCACGTGTGCCCCCATATGAACGACAAAAAAAGAAATCATTAAAAATGCTGTGCATGGGGGGGCTTAAGCTGAAATGGATGGAGCAAAGGAAGAAAATGGGTGGTAAATCGGTAGAAATTGGTCAATGCAGTCGGTAAGAATAGGTGGGACTCGTCTTAACCCCACCGCTATTTACCACCCAGTCCTTTGCCTCACTAAAGGTCTATTCATGCTTAGGTGGCATCTAACCTGCAGATGTGGTGAGGAGTTCCTTGAGGACTCCCGGGATGCTTCTTGAGGGATTAATGGAATCTGAATACCAGTTCCACTTGGTTGGAAAACGTCGTATGAGTGCATATGATAAAAGAGAATGGTTGATACTATGGTTCTTGGTAGGAAGAATCCATCCTCAAAGGTTGAGAACTATTGTTATTTACAAACGAGGACCTTGTGGTAGGCATCTAGCGGTGAGCTGCGCATCTCCGATCCTGGGGCTATGTTTGTGTATTGTGTTCGGGACAAATGATGCCATGCGTTGTATTTCTTGTGACATTATGACACTGAAGGATCGAGTCACACAGGACAATGTGTCAAATATATGTTATTGCCTTCAGCTAGCTGCACATTTACACAGCAGTCTCGTTCAAACCCCCCCCCCCAGCTTTTCACTTTGAATGCCTTCTAGGCTTAGCAAACGCTTTAATGTACAGAGGAAGTGTTTGGAAGCAGGGCTGTAATTCTAAAGAGATTGGATAATATATGCTCTTTCTTTGAACTATACAGAGAAACAACCCAGGAACACTTATTCAATCCCGACCCCCCCCACCTAATTACTCAGTGTGTAAAAGAACATTCATTAGAATGGATTCCACCGATTCCGCAGAGTACAGAACCTTAAGAGCCAGTCCCACGCTCGTCCACCAATTAAAATGTTTAGAAGAAATCAAAATAAAATACAAGGATACATAGGATATAGGATTCCAGAGAGGATCTCCCTCAGTGACAAAGGGGGCTGTAGACCAGCTACACAGAATAAATGGGGAAGACCTCCCTGGGGTCTTGTGCGCTCGGAACACAGACTGTGTGAAAGGGAAAAGAGATGATGGGTAGTGGGTGTTGAGGGAGACTACAAGATCCACCCTGAATCTTGGGTGCATTTAATCCTTTCAATGCTGTTGTGTTTAAAGCACTAAAGGGGTTAAACTACTGCCCCAGGACAGCTGTCGTCACAGCCGTTTCTTATATAGAACCAAGGGATTTTCAGGAAGCGATGTAAAATCTGGACCATAATAAAATTGCCCTCTTCTTCTAATCCTGGGCCGGGCCCTTGGAATTGGTGTCAGGGACGTGGAAGTTATGGGTCCTCTATGTCGAGGAACTCTTGCTTGGGGGGAGCTGTTCCCCTGTACCAGGAGCAGGATCCATCGCTGCGTTTGATGCAGGCATAGTGCTTGGCCTGCCGCCCATTAATGCTCTTCTCTGTCACCCAGTCTGTCCAGAGACACTCGTCTTGAGAAGTGACCAGGCAGGGGATGGATGGACAGCGAGAGATCTGTAAGACAACCACAAATGAAGAAAACATTAAAACAAAACCTATAAAAACCCCATTAGATCCTAACAAGGTTAATACCAGTATAAATGTGTCTTAATCACTAATTTGGCCCCCTGCCGTAAGAATAATATTACTTGGTCGTGATGTTTAATTAGGTTTGGCATAAAAAATTGCAATAGGTAAAAAGCGTCCCGATGTGAACTCCTTAATCTGGTGTTTACGTGTTTTGGGCTGCCTGGTAATCCTTCCAAATGTTCTTGCGAACAGCGTGTGGTCGGTTACAGGGGAACGGCAACGTATGGTAGCATTTACTCTGATTACCACCTTGAGAGTCCAGCTGGTAGTTCAAATGGAGTCATAAAGGAGATGTTTTAGAAGTCCATGAGTGAACATTTTTATGTTCAATAAATAGTCACAGTATTGCCAAATATTTTACTGGGTATCCTTAGGGTTTAAAAGGCCACGGGCCTAGAATGATGTCCCCCCCAAGAAGCAATTACACTTGAAGGTAAGCAGCCTTGATGGCCACCAGGAGGGGTTGACTACATTTGGACCTCGTTATCATTTGTTCACATGAAGTTAGATAAATGCGGTAAAATCCAAAACTGAACAACACAACAATTATTAATAGTCGTTCTATAGAGCCAACTGATTTCCATCTGACCTTTACGAGAACGTAGGGCTGGTTATAAAGTTGATCATGGGCTTTAAAGATCTGGTAGATGCTCTTGTTTTAATAGTCATTGTTTCTGTATTTCAAGAGAACCCCTCTAAATGATCAAAAGTCTTGGCTCATCTAGGGTTAATTATGAACCTCAAGAAGTAATCAGGCGATTAAAACCCTTGCATTAATTCTGTATTTGGGAAACCTGCTGATCGGATCATCGGATGCCAAAACAGGGAATAAGAACTCCCAGAGCCAACAATTTCTGCTTCCAAACAATAATCCTCCACTTTCCAAAAGAAATCCGGAACGCTATGAGAAAATGCTTTCTAAATCTCGCAATTAATACAGGGAGCCAAAAGCTTTCTCACTGACGTTAAAGAGACAGCAAACCCAATTATTTTTTCTTTTCTCGGATCGGTAAAACAAATCACGACTAGAAACCCTAGGGCCACCTCTGGATGAATTCAAAAGTTAATTCCATGGCTACAGGTAATTAGTATGGAGGAGTCAACACCAACCAATAAAACAGACATGGCTGAACGTATGGCTGAACGAGGGGTCACATTTAGGAGACCACCTGCTCCTGCGGTGGCTGATAAGATGTTAGTTGATGCAATCCTCTTACCTTGCACTCACAGCCCATCTCATACCGCTGATTGAGACTCTTCTTCTGAGTCTGGCTCAGAGAGTCCCATGGCACAATGAAGTCACACAGTGTGATGTGCATCTTTCCATCAACCTCCGCTTTACCTGGAGGTCAAGGAGGATATAAGTAAGGTCACGGTTACCATACCAAGCTAATGTTACATTACCCTGCAAATAGGGGATACATAAAGGTTGGCCCATACCTGAAATCAGATACTCCTTCTTGCCCGCTGTCTCCAGCGTTACCCCACACACTGCGGAAGATGGGGCTGTAAAGATGTACTCAATGTCCTTATCAGGACCCTTAAACATCTGTAAGAACAAGGCAGGAGGAAACAAGTTTAAAGAGCTTTTTAATCTGCAACAAATCTATTAAAAACTAAGCGATAACATATTTTGAGCTAGTCGTTTTGCTACAGAATCCTTAATATATCAAACAATTGAAAACCAGATTAATTTGCAGGAGTATGGAAATATCTGAAACATAAAGAAATCTATAATACCTAGAGATTCCTGTTCTTATATCCTATCTTTAAGGGGGATGTTACCTAATACAATCAAATCTTAATCCGCACAGCTATAAATCATTAGTCTTTATTAGATGCAATAGTAACATAGATAGAGAAGTTAAAAAAGACAAACATTCCGAGGTATGCCAAACATTTTAATCCAAAGGACGATCATGCCTAATTTGTTCAGAAACTGGGAAGTTCTGAACCTTCTTCATCCATTAGCCTTTACACTGAACCCCATTCCTTATGAGATATGTGCAGAATGTCTATGGCTAAATAACCCAAAGCAACCGGGACAACAAGTAAATTATGTGCCAACTAAATAATCGGACAGTCCAACTGGCCAAGGGCGCTCCAATAGCTTCACCACTTGCTGTTCCACCAAAACCTTATTAATCACGGGTGATACCTAAACAAACGCTTACAGTAATAAGAGACGGGGAAGGAACAAGAGAATTCAACTCAACAAAATGCAGATATCGCAGGTATATTCCCATACCTTGAGCTGTTTGATCTCATATTGGATCCTTTTAATTGGATTCCCGTAGACATCATTTCCACTGTTCACCTCTTTACCTGCGATAGCCTTGGCTCGGATCACTAAATGGAAACAGAATAGATTGATATGGGCATCTTTGACTGTCTGATGGGAAAAAAATACATGCAATATACGACAATCCATATGTGTGATATAGCCTTAGTAAGTTATTTGAGATAATTATTTATAGAAGAGTTGGATGAGATGCCGCCAGCAAAAAAAGGACTTCCCTTGCAAGAGAGGTGGTTGGCAGTTCCTTTCTAGTTAATACTACGCGTGTCAGAATAATGCATGTAACATGACCGAGTCTAAACACATGACTTCATGAATGGAGCCACAGAACTGCTTTCACAAACCACAGCAGATGGGGGTTGGGGGTCTATTTTGAGACTGACACACTTTCACGTGAGCTCTGTCCACCAGAGCCTGGAAAGTTGTCTTGAGTGTCATATGTTGGGTTTAGATGATGAGGATGGAGAGTAGGAGCAGCTTCTGGACCAGAAACGGGTGACAAGGGGTCAAAACACTGCCCGTGGGTAATAGTGAGATCCAGTGCTTTTCCTCTCATGTGCTGCTGAATCACTCGACAAAAATGCATCCAAATTGTGAGAGGATTTGTTGGGAACAGAGGGTGTCTTTGTGGAGGGAATTGCTACTCTGCACTTTCCAAGCCAAAAGCAAAGCAACGCAGCCAAGAGAGCTCGTGTGGACGCGCGATGGAGGACAGCGAAAAACAGCACAAGAAAGACTGAAAGCGAACACTAAAAAATAGGAGGAGGGAGTAACAGAGGGCAGGAGAGGAGAGAAGTAATGGTGGAGAACGGTGGTGCTCAAAAACAATAAGTAGAGATGTAGGACACAGAGTAGTAGCGAGTGGAGAATAAACCTAAAAAACTGGACTTCAATCAGACTAAATGAATTTGTCCTGCCCCACCTGCCACTCTGCTCCCCTCTTGCCCCCGTTAGCAGGTCACATGCACTGGAGCACATTTTCTGTGCCAAGAAATTGGACTCTTTGCAGAAGCACGCGGTAAAAAAAAAAATGCTGCATTTAGGATGAAATAAAAAGGAGACGGGGCAGGAGAAAGGGCTAGCAGGAAGGAGGGAGGCAGCTAACCCCACGGTGAGAAAAACATCTCTGTGCTAATAAACGCAAGGCAAAAAGTCTTTGACCATATTAGTACAAAAGAAAAGAGAGCGCATCACCTGGTCGGGGCTGTCACAAGACAAGAAACTGGATCCTAGCATTGTAAATGGAAACATGTGCACATCAGCCTCTCCTAACCAAAGAAAGAAGAACAAAAAAAAGGCTCCCCGCGAGCGAGGCGTGGGAGGAAACAGAAGATGGTGTTAACAAAGAGAAAAGGGGCTTTGGGTGCTTTAACCTAAAGCTAACTTACTGCGTAACTACTAGTAAAGAAGAGGCACGGGGTAGGTTTGCCCCAAGTGGGTGGGTGTCCGAGGGCAGAGGATGAAGGTAGGTGAGTAGATCTACCAGAGGTGGGGGAGGTGTGCATCTTGGTATGAGTTGTATCTGAGCCAGTGCTGATGGACAGCAGGAGCCCTGTCTCCCTTCCGGCCACAGTGTGGTCTGCAGACTTCCTGAGAAATATATTTCCCCATCAGGCCACAAACACAGAAGCATCATACAGAGGGTGAGGGGAACGACGGGTAGCCTCTGTAGAACGGTGGAGACGGGGGAGATCCAAAGGAGGGTAGCCAAAGCCCACCCAGCCATTCAATCCAAATCAATGGCACAGTGGAATGTATGTTCACAAGTGGAAGCTATCTGGATTTATACCCCAATGTCAGGGTCAATGGGCAAGTTCTCAGGTCACACAGTCTGGAGCTGCCTATTTCATATTCTAAGATGATGTAATGGTATCTAAGCACCCCAATTAGAGCATTTCTCATTGTTATGTCAAGGCTGAAATCCATGCTTGAATACAGGTGACTTCACCCAGAATCGCTTTAACCCTTTACGAGTCAAAGGGTTGTGATAAGAACCAAGCATTTTGAGTTACTATGATAGAATCATTGTGATGGACCGTTAAAGGTCTCAGGGCCAGTTCCCTTAAAAATTCCCTAGGTGTGGGCATATCCGCACCAGAATTCCCGAAACCGTAGCTTTCGGCAGCAGCCCGACACAAACATATCCATCACGCACTGACAACTATATCACAAAAGATTTCAAATCCCTCAACAAACACACAGATGGGCTCAACACACACAAAGCTTGCATAATCAGCTCATCATAAATCATACATTCATTACTCAACCTCCCATACACAGTTATTCTGAGTTATTTTGGTACTTAGTGACTCACAGAGTGCTTCATCTAAGCCAGATTGTTCCATTTTATATAAAATGAACACTTAAGACAGCCAAGCCTCTATTAACCATCAGAATAGAAAGATGAAGATCTAGATACTCTATCTACTGATACTCAGAACAACTATGGAAGACACGCTGTAGAGAAGATCTCAATATGCCCTAACCCCTAGTACAGAGAGCGAACGGTGTAATAAAAGGTACCCCATATGATTTAACATACCAAGGCTGACTGGCAGACCTTCAACGTCATGGGATGGCTGGGGCCATCACTGATCCCAGGATCCAGACCACCTAAGATTTTGCTATCCTGCTTACCTTTGCGTGGCATTATATATATATATTGGTGATTGTAGGTTTAGCATGGTTTCTATGGTGATTGCACCATATCTATAATTCTGCCCCACAATTGATTCTTATAAGGTCTTATCTGTCCTTTTGTGGGCACTAGCTTACAAACAACCGAATTCCTAATGTTCTTCAACTAAGCATTCTTTCCGTGACCGCAGATGACCAAAAAAGATAATAAGGTTGTAGGGATGTGGCTAGGGATATAGTGAGGAACCAGGGCTTTATCGACGCTTTTATGTGACCCTATGCCCTATTGATGGATATTTACTTTACCAAATAAGGCATTTAGAAGAATGTATTTGTTTATTAATTTATAAACACAGTTTAAATGTACTTTTAGGGCTGTAGAACCCTCTGATACCCTCATACCCAGCAAACATTCTGAGCTCCTAGAAAAGAGGGGCATCAGGGGAGGAAAGAGAGAGACTAAGGGGTTTTAATCCGAAATGTGACACTTTTGGTTTGGCTATGCATTGTGGGAATAGTAGTCCAACATATGCTTCGAAGGATGCTGTTCTGTGACTATGTCCTTAATACTAAAAATCCAAACCAGGTAATACATGATCATATGAATGAATAACCACGCAATGCATGATCACATGGATGAATAACCACGGAATGTACGATCATATGGATGAATACACATACAAACTGTTCCAGACAGCTTCATCAGTGACGTCCCATTTACAGAGACTAGAACCTCGCTGTCATTCTCTACGCTGTCTCTTCTACCACTTTTCTTCCTCTGTCAACCATGACCTTTTACCAAATTCACTTATAAATAACGTTTGGGTTTCAGTGGTCTTATGGTTAACTTCAGGCTTAAAATAAGGATAAAATTAATCCGCTGATTTTATGCATTTTCAAAAAATTGTTTTGGTGAAAGGGCCGTTTGTTTTCCAAATTGTGATACCTGTTTACCCATTGTACAGCACTGTGGCATATGATGGCGCTATATAAATCAATTAATAATTCTGATAATGTGCACTGATAAACAGCGCTCTACAATAGAGCTTTCAAAAACCGCATATGATTATATATATATATATATATATATGTGTGTGTGTGTGTGTGTGTGTATGTGTGTGTGTATATATATATATATATATATATATATATATATATATATATATATGTATAGAACAATTTAACCCGTCTAATCTGCCACTTTTCCTGATTTAAAGACTCGGACCTTAATCAGTCCTTCTTAGATTCAGAGCCATATGCCTTCCCCATGCATGTTTAAATTCCCTGTACTCTACCACTTCTGCTGGGAGGCTGTTCCAGTTATATACCACTTACCCAAACATACATGGGTGTAGTGTGGCAGAATAAATATACTGTATTTCTCACCTCTCAACATTAATCTGCCTTAGAAACCAACGCATACTGGCCAAATTTCACTTTTGCTTCCCTATTAAATATATAACAGCATAAGGGACTGCCTAGCAGAGGAATGGCCACAGGGCCCTGGCAGAATGGGAAGGGGTGGTTAGAGCCAGGTCAGGATGTGGGAGGAACCAAAAATAGGGTGTTCTCGTAGGTTTTCCTGTACTTTTTGCGACCACAGACATGTCAGATATTTGCCTAAAATACAAAGTCAAAACAAAGACCCTGGAAAATATTACTTCTGCGCACTGTACCTTTAAATACATGCCTGGCTGCTTACAACTTGATCGCTGAATTGCATAGCCCTGGTACCTAGTGGGTTAATGCTAGCTAAATAATTGATGAAAACCAACTCCAGTGGCTTTTTTTGGAAGATTTGCAGGGCTGGAAAGCTAGACCTTGGTGTGAACTTCATGAGCTGCTGGCAAAGGTGATTAGTGCTCTCAACACCCTCAGCCAGATATATGCTTTTTTAGAACTGGGTTTCTAGTAGTTACCAGTCCCAGAATTCCCTGGAAGAAGATAATGGGAGTTGAAGTCACAGAGGTTGCCTATAAGGGTACAGCACCCGCATCCTCCTCCCATCAGCACCCAATTCTATCATTTGTTCTTCCAATTCACCCACAAGCTCCATAATAAGCTACAAAGTAGCACCCAATACCCCAATCATCTGCCCCAGGGAAACACAGTAATCAGCTCCATAAGCACCCAATGCCAGAGCACATGAGCACCCAGCTTCCCAGATGCACCCAGCAATACAAGACTGCATGAGTACCAGATCTCATGAGCACCCAAACTCCATCATGTCACCCAGGAGCACCCAAATCTCCTGTCCATCAGCACCCAAAATCCATCATCTTTAGTGCATCAGCACCCAATCCCCAGGTCCCATCAGCACCTCAGCTCCATCATCCTGTCCATCAGCACCCAATCCTCAGCTCCATCATCCTGTCCATCAGCACCCAATCCCCTGCACCCATCAGCTCCATCACCCTGTCCATCAGCACCCAATCCCCTGCACCCATCAGCTCCATCACCCTGTCCATCTGCACCCAATCCCCAGCTCCCATCTGCTCCCAAAGTCCATCAGCACCCACCAACCTTTACATCCACTGCACCCAACTTTCTCCATCACCCCAAAGTGTGCTCCCCTACACCCCGAACTATCTCCCCTCACCCTTCCCACCGGCCTCACCTATGTCCGCGTTGCAGAAGGCCTGCTGGGGGTGAACGGGGGAACAGCTGCAAGCTTCGGACAAACGCTCTGAGGGCCACAAGAGAACGAGGAGGGCCACGGGGGCCAAGAGGCCGGAGACCGGGGCCGCTCGCATCTTCAGAGCTGCATGCAGAACTCGGGGCAGGGTCCGGGCAGAGCTGGAGGTCCCGGGTTGTGTCTGCTGCCTGCGGGGACCGGGAGCAACACTGTGAGCAGCAGAGACTCCGCCTCCCGGGCAGCCGGCCAGCGAGTCACCGGGGAGCGTGTGTGAGTGAGTGTATACCACAGGGGTGTGTGAGTATACCACAGGGGTGTGTGAGTGAGTGTATACCACAGGGGTGTGTGAGTATACCACAGGGGTGTGTGAGTGAGTGTATATACCACAGGGGTGTGTGAGTATACCACAGGGGTGTGTGAGTGAGTGTGTATCCCACAGGAGAGTGAGTGTATATACCACAGGGGTGTGTGTGAGTGAGTATACCACAGGGGTGTGTGAGTGAGTGTGTATACCACAGGGGGTGTGAGTGTGTGTGTATACCACAGGGGGTGTGAGTGTGTGTGTATACCACAGGGGTGTGTGAGTGAGTGTATACCACAGGGGTGTGTGTGAGTGTGTGTGTATACCACAGGGGTGTGTGTGAGTGAGTGTGTATACCACAGGGGTGTGTGAGTGAGTGTATACCACAGGGGTGTGTGAGTGAGTGTGTGTATACCACAGGGGTGTGTGAGTGAGTGTGTGTATACCACAGGGGTGTGTGAGTGTATACCACAGGGGTGTGTGAGTAAGTGTGTATACCACAGGGGTGTGTGAGTGTGTGTATACCACAGGGGTGTGTGAGTGAGTGTGTATACCATAGGGGTGTGTGTGTGTGTGTGTGTATACCACAGGTGTGTGTGAGTGTGTGTGTATACCACGGGTGTGTGAGTGAGTGTGTATAAAACAGGGGTGTGTGAGTGAGTGTGTATACCACAGGGGTGTGTGTGAGTGTGTGTATACCACAGGGGTATGTGTGTGTGTGTACCACAGGGGTGGGTGAGTGTGCCACAGGGGTGTGTGTGAATGAGTGTGTCACAAGAATGCGTGTATATACCAGTGTGAGTGTGTATCCCACAGGGGTGTGTGAGTCTGTATACCACAGGGTTGTGTGTGCCACAGGGGTGTGTGTATATACTATAGGGGTATGTGTATACCACAGGGGCATGTGAGTGTGTATACCACAAGGGTGTGTATATACCACAGGTGTGAGTGTGCCACACGGGTGTGTGTGAGTGTCTGTATACCACGGGTGTGAGTGAGTGTGCCACAAGAGTGTGTGTATATACCACAGGGGTGTGTGTGAGTGTGTATCCCACAGGGGTGTGAGTGTGCCACAGGGGTGTGTGAATGAGTGTGTCACAAGTATGCGTGTATATACCACAGGGGACTGTGTACAACACAAAGGTGGGTTTGAGTACCAGTGGTGCAACACAAGGGTGTGTTTCTGCGACTGCACGGCTTTCACAATTGTGTGTGTGTTACACTAGGATATGTACATAAAAGGATAACAAGTGTGCTTCTTTCATGAGTACATTGCAAGGCTGCACAATCCCTTTCTGTAAGTGACACAAGAGTTTTGTGGGTGCTTTGTGGTTGTTTTTTTAGTCATACGTGAATGTATCACACGTGTGTGTCTTGGATCTGTGTGTAACAAAAAGGGTGTTGTTTCACAAAAATGTGTGCTCAATGGATGTGCGTGTCCACAGAAACTACACCAAGGTGTGTGTTTGTGTCTGTGTAAGAGATATGTGCATGTATCACTAGAACTTGTGTGTTTATCTGCCAAAGATCTGTGTATGAGAGATACATGGCATGCACACATGTTACTTCCCTTATATACACGTGTGTTGCTACACGGTGCATGTTGCTTATTGTTGTGTCTTGTTGTGGTTAGTGTTTATGTGTGTGTCTGTTTCCACCCCAGTGTTAAAATGGCATCAATGTATCATGGATTGGTTCACAAAGACCTTAAACTACTATCCTGCACATCCTATCGGACTTTATGACCGTACCCAGTGACATATGCTGACTAGTCCGCCTAGATCTAGGGGGGCAGTCCCTCGACACAAAACCCCTCTCGGGAGATCAAGCCCCCCCCCCCCGGTGTCCCCTGCACGCTGGTGTCACTGACCATACCCAGGAACTCTCAGGGCTTCACCGCAAGGTAAAGAGGCAGATCCTCAGGTGCCCCATTTACATTTCTTAAAGGGGCCACGTCATCCTTGGGTGACTGCTCTTCCTTTATGACATCACCTACGTGCTAAAAAGGCAATCACAAGATACTCTAAACTCCACCAAACATATGATCTCCTGCGGTTAATTTCCTTGAGGCCTTCCAGAGTAGGTGGGTTACGATATCCTGGCTCTAGAATGGTGACATAGCACAAAAAAAACATGTGGGTAACATTAAGCCGAATGTTTGGTTAGTATTAGTACAGTGTGAGCGTGCGTGATAATGTTTCAAGGAAATGCACGTGTCTCTTGGAAGTACATTTGGGAGTCTTTAAGGCTACCTCTGAAATGACTATGTTGGACCCTTGGCCTCCACCCTTGGAGGTGTGCTCTGAACTTCATAGCGGAGCTGGGAGAGCAGCCTCCCTCTTTCTTACTGCTGTCTGGATTCCTCTTTATGAGGTCAGATGCCATTTCTTCCATGTCTGTTTCCAATTACTACACATCAACCCCCTCCTTCCTCCTTTGATGTGTATCGGGACATACAGGGACAGGCTCAAAGATTTGCACGATGGGATGTGTAGTTTTAAGGATATGGCAGAATCTTGAGTTCTTTGTCGATATAATAGAAAATATTCTAGTAGAATCTTATGGAAACGGAGGTCCAAACTTGTCATCACGGGACTACACAACCAAATACATTGTAACCTCACGAGACCAGGACCATCTTCTCCTTCTGTACCAGTATGTCTTAAGTTAATTTTAATATATTGTTACGTTTTTATTCTTCTCTTGTAATATCGGTACAAAATCTGGTGCATTATAATTAAATTGTAATAATACTATTAATATAGATAACCTGGCAAATTGTGACAATAGATGGGCATCCTTTGCATGCATGGACATGTGACTATAGTCTTTCTTTGTATGGGTTAGCGCAGTGGACTAATACATTTTTTAATTAAACAATTTCATTTTGGAGTATCCAGAGCCAGACATAAAGGTGGACTATAAAATGAGGGCCGCCTCCACGGTTCCACCATAAATCTACCCCTAGGGACATAGTGGTCCTAGCTTCAGCCCAAAAGCTTACTATATTAGGTTGGTGTACAATAGCATTCTTCTGTAACCTGGGTATAGAGAGGAATTGAGGATTGTAAAGGGCATGGAGCAGTGTAATGGACCACAGCATCCAGTGTCTTCAAAACACAAACTGGAGGAGTGACCTCACATTCTGTATGTATCATTAAAACGATATTAAAGGTACACTATATTGACAAAAGTATTGTGATGTCTGATCATTAATTACACCAGCAGGGGATTTGACGACAACACATTCTAAATACATAGACCCTTCATATTCCTCCAAGCACTAGACGAGACTAACAGAATTCAGTTTATTGAAGACAGCACAGATATCTATACACAACACATGATAGGATTAGGGGTATAATCTCACCAGACAGCCAGGCGCCGCCATACAGCTGGCCAGCAATGCCCACCCAAGAGTCACTAATTCGGTGTGATTCCGAGGGAACGGCATCGATCTCTGGGTACCAATGGAGAGCTCAGAGTTCGAAGGTGTTATGGTGCAAAAAGTGACGTGACGCGACCTCGGGACCCTGAGCAACAGCACAGATTGGTAATAAAACTAGGGTTCCCAAACATGCTCCCTCTCCATAACCACCACCGAGAGTTGCCCACCACAAGTTAACTGTAACCTCAAAAGAGTGACGTGGTGGGACAAAGGGGGTCCGTAGCGACACAGTTCCAATTGCCGCCGCACAGTTCCCTGAATTTGCGGCTAGGTCCCGCTCAGGCGCATCAAACGTTTCCGGGCTTGTAGAACCCCCGTAGCTGGCAATTTCACGGGAGTCTGGTTAGAGCAGACCAGAAAGGGGTTCCCCTTCACCCTGTGCCCCCCAATGAGCAGAGGGTTACATAAGACGGGGCTGGACAGGCAGGTAAGGAGTCTCCCCAGGTATCCACCAGTACCCCCACCCCTTCCAAACTCAACCATACCCACATGAGTCCTCAGCCTCAGGGGGTTACCGTGACCGTTATCGCTTTGCATCTCCATCTGTGAATTAAGCTACTTGTATTAAAACCACGGTTGATGAATAAGCCATGTTTATCCAAGCTAAATTATAGTGATTTGTAGATATGTCCCACTGCACTGGTTTCTAAGCTGTGTTTTGCAAAATGCATATAGCCATATTAACCCCGGAGAAGATAGACCTTTTATGAGGCCACAAAAGACAAAGAAACGTACACTTCTGGAACTCCAGATGTCTCGTCAGATGTACTTGTCTGAGAAAAACGTTGTTTGTTCAGCATATTTCATCTGGTGTTTCTACTTTAATTGTGACCTCTAGTGGCTTCTGTTTTAAAATGCTTTGGACAGATCGCAAGTTGTTCACATATCACTTGTTGTCACCTCTTGATGTCATCCTTGCGCTAATTCATACATTTGGAAAAATAGTAGATGCAGGAAAAATTTGTATTAAACCGTAACATAGTGCCCATTTTATACTAAAGTAACTTTACTTATTAAAGAAACAGTATAGTCCCTAAAATCGTATTGTTATTTTTAAGTGATGTTGGGGTCCATTTACCACTTGGCTCTGACTATTCCGTTTCAGGTTCTTTGCCCACTGCTTAGGCCTTCAAAGCCCAAATAAAGCCATTACATGCTTTCTGCTCCAGGCTATTCCCCTTCGTGCCTCGGTTGTAATATGGCTAACTCTTTCATCATGACATCACCGCTCTGTCACTTTGTATCCATATCTTTATAGAGCTTTAACTAGGGGTCTTGACTGGGTGGGAGATCCTGCCAAGTGCTGACGTCACATCTGCTTTTGGAAGCGGAAAGGAAAACAACACCGCCATGCCGCTCGAGCTCTCCCCTGAGAACGCGGCCCCTGGGGCAGTTGCCCCACTTCCGCCATAGAAGTTACAGCTCTGCATCTTCCTCCTCCATGATCACTTTGTACCATTGTAATAACTTCAATGGTGGAAAAAAATCAACGCATGGATACTCAAGATTTTTTTAAATGAAACTTTTTAATGTAGAAAAAAAAAATAGAAAAGTTTGGTAATATATCCAATATTTTACAGTACATTGCAGACATATGAAAACAAGGTCGAGTTAGGACATTGCTATACTAGGTGGCTATAACAGACAGAAGAATACACAGGGTTCCTTTTATGTTGCCGTTGAAAGGAGTAGGACTGACTCACTCCTTAGCACTTTGCATAAACTGCAGAAATTAAAACCACGAATGAGGCCAAACTAGCATTATCAATTACCTGCCTTAACGTTCTCTGTCTTCTCCTCCTCACCTTACCCTGAGAAAGGCTGCCCAAACTGACCAACAATGGTGTTTTGATGGATAGTCTCAGCTGATAACCATGTAGTAAGGAGCATTAGGTCTTCCCACGTTGTAGAGTAAATGTTGAGTATATTACCATAATGTCATTTGCTAAATCGTGGCGTCTCTCTATGCTTTGATGACTAGGAATTTATGTTTGGGGAATCCTTGTGTTTGGTAAATGAAGACCCATGGATCGGAACTACCTAAAAGTGCGTGAGAGTTAAATCCAAACATTAAGGAGATGAGAACAGGTTTCGGGGAAAGTAGGAGTTGTTAATGGTTCAGATAAATGAGGCATCATAAAGAGTTTATTCAGCTCGGTTTGTAAATGGGACGGATTACTACCATGTATGTGTTGGAACTGGAGGAACATGAGAAGCTGGTGCTATTCTGAGCAACTGGATCTGGGGCAACTTGGTTACTGAACTCCTGCATCCCTGTAATAATTGTGTCACCGCATTTCAGCAGTATAACATTCCGGTAATCAGTGTAAGGGTAATTGCTATTTCCAGTGAGCCTGAATAAGGGCAACACATAATTAGAGCAAGGTAGCCCATAGTTGTAGCAGGTTTGTATATTAGAGATATAAATAACACTCCACTGGATCATTTGTGATGTGGATTGAAAAGTAGTGTGTGTTGGAGTATTGAAGTATTGGTTATTGTATCCATAATATGGAGTTGCATATACCCGTGAACTCCATGTTGTAGAGGTGTAGATCCTGGGCGTGTAAGCATCTAAAGAGAGGTTAATGTAGCTGCTAAGGACCTGGTAAGATATTGTGTGGAACATTAACGCTTGAATTATTTTATCCTGGAAGTCGAATTTATTCTTTTCAAAAATGGACGTATTAAACTGGATCTGGAGGAGATCTTCAGGGGTCATCATGGGGAACCGTATTTCTGCAATAAGCTCATTAAGCAGGTTTCCTTCTATATTATTGTTAGATACCCAATTCTGCAGAGTTTCAAAGAGGACTATCTCACTCTTAATAACCAAGTCTGACCTGGAAAGGAGGGATTGTAGCTGTCCAGCCGTTAGATCGCTCCATGCAATGGACTCAGAGAAGGCCTCAAAATTCCAAGCAAGATATCGTAGACAAATGTCCCGAAGTTTGAAGTCATCACTGGACTCTGCATATTTAAGCAGTTCTATCTGTTTTCGGAAGGAGGAATCCTCTGTGATCAAGATGGAAAAGAATGAAGCAGTGTATTCTTTCAGACTTGTCACCTTGTATGTTGAAGCCATTTGGTGGATACACTTCAAGGAGGACAGGGTTACTTTGATTTTTTGTGTATATAGATACCTAATGACAGAGACGAGGACATAGTAAGTGATCTCACTCAATGCCGTTGACTTTTATAAAAATATTTACCTAACATAGCCGTGTCTACAATGTCAGCACGTGGCTATATCGGTAATAGCCGTAGTTATAATGATTATTTATGATCAGGTTCTATTGTCCCAGTTGGAGTCTTTCATCAGGAAATACAGAAACCGAGGTAGCCATGCGAGATATGCTGCCTAAAAGACATATTTCTCTAGATAACCCAAGTGATCATTTTTTTAAATGGAGGTAAAATTATTGAAATCTAATAGGAAATAGGTAAACGAGTAAACGTTTCTATATAAGTCTCCTGTTCCTTACCTGATAAACTTCTTGGCTTGTGGAATACACTCATCTTGTAAGCTTAGGGTAAATCTATTGCCCTCTCCAGCCAGCAGGAACTTAGCCTCTGGATTTAGCATTAATATGAGTCGGTGAGTGCAAATTTCCTTGGGCTGAGGAAGTCCATCTTTGTTTGTCACCGTGATAAAGTGGTCGCAGTTCTTCTGACTGTCAAAGAGCGCTCTCAGGTTTTGACCGATTTCACAAGAATTATCCAGGGTGTAGGTTGTGAAATTTCCTTCTACAAGAGATAGAAGTTGAGTGCACCTCAAGCCAACACATACTTTTTAAAGATGGTAAACAATCTTTGTATCACTTTTTAATCATTAAAGAAAATTTGGCAGGCCGACTCTGGATTAACTAGCGCACTGAAATGTTGCGTTGGTCCTCACAGCAAGATGCGTTGGAGGGATAACATTAGTTTAGATGTCTTCACCTTCTATAATAACATCTAGAACCTCCTATACAACGTTTAGTGACTCATGTGCAATCATAATTGCATGAATGTTGTCATTGCAAGAAATTGTGTGACATTTTCTTGAAAAATAATGAAATTCCATCAGTTCTCATCTAATCTTTACCTAATATTATATATCATACTCTAATTGGAGCTTACTGTCTCTGGAGTGCTTCATCCTCTCGTTGGCAGAGCACACCTGGGGCAATGGAGCACTGGTGATTGTTACCTAAACCTGGAGTAGTCTTTCCATATCTATCCAAATTATATGTGGATTAACCTAACAGAATGTGACGCCATAACATGAAGCACGGCCCTGTAGCCTGGTGGGCAAACTTGAAATAGTTTTAAGATAATAATAATGAATTGGTAAACCTTAAACTCACCGTCTTCCTCTGGAGCACAGACCACACCAGCATCTTCGCTGTGGTCACAATCAGTGACACCCCAAGCTTTGAAAGCACAGTTGGCCAAAGAAGTCTCGTTTCCTGTGCACCTTAACTCATCCAGTAAGATGGGACCATATCCTGTAAGCAACATACAGGGTTTTGGACACAGAACATGAACAAGAATTAACAGAATTACAAGAAGAGTGATCTACCTTGAGGGAAAAAGCCTCCTCTTGTAGCTCTGATGGCCCCAGAGAACCCCAAAGCACGGCAGACTACCGATGCGTCCTTAATATCCCATTCATCATCACAGACTGTCCCCCATCTTCCACCGTAGTAAATTTCCACCCTGCCTTCCGCTGTGCTGTTTCCATCGGCCAACCTCATGTCTCCATCTTGAGCAGCTTCCATATAAAAAACAAAATGCATATAAAATGAGCATGTTTTACACCAAAAGGAAAGACTGATGAGTGGTTAGTTCCTAAACAGGGACTATTATTTTATGTTTACATTGGCTAAAGTATCCCTTTTTATGGATTGTCCATTTTTGGGACCTAAATCCCCCTGTCCCTCTTTAGTTTTTTTTAGAATGTTGCAGAACTCTACAGTCCCGATAATGCGTAGAGAAACCTGAGTGTAGAAATCTGTGAATGAATTAACTTGTGTAGATAAAATACATTGTTTCTTTCCAAATGCATAACACTGTTATTTCTCTCCAATTGCTAAGCTGCTGCCAGGGGAGGGTTGGCACATTCTACCCCGTGGGACAGGTAAAGCTGGGTGGCCTGGTAACTCCTGATAACTAACATACACACTAAACACACGCTTACACAAACATGCTAACACATGCCCACTCTAAGACACGCAGCTACACATACATACTTATTCATACACTCACTCTTACTCATACACCTAAACTCACACCAACATATAGATTCATTCTAAAAACACTAACATCAAAACATCCTCACTCTATCATCACACCACACTCCATCACACCTTCACAACCTTGCCTTGTCCAGAGCCTCCCCAGTGTGCCAGCAGCCGTGACATTGCCAAGGGCTCACGTAACACTGCGTTACTTGACCCCACTGTGCTCCTGCTTAGGGCCGGTCTGAGTTGGTCTGAGGAACTTTGTACCTGCCCAGGGGCAGCGGCCCCTAGGGCCAGTGAAGCCCTTGACTGCTGATTGTAGTCAACTGGTAAAGGTAGCCTTTATGAGGGTGAGGAAAAAGGCAATAACTTTCAGACATTGATTAGGCACACTAGAACTCAGCAGGTAACTCTCCGACTGTAGTTAAATGATTGGGTACCCCCGCCCCTGACATACTCCTAATTCTTTTTAGGTTTCACTTACCTGAGACCACTCGACAGGCATGAATCAGGGAAAGCAGACAGATCCCGGTGATGAAAACCATTTCTTGCTTACAGAAATGCAATAAGTACTAACACTTCAGCATGCGAAACAGCAGCTACAAAGTATCGGGTATCCAGAAGAACGTTACAGATGATAGGTCTCAACTTCTCTGATGCCTTCTCTCAAAGAGCTAGGGTATTTGGAAAGCAATTCTTAAGCTTCTCATCCAATAAGACGAGCAGACGCACGCTTAGTCCTTCCCATCATTGAATGTTAAGTTTCATTTCCTGGGAACTGAATTGTTCAATGAAAGTGAAAGTCATTCCTACGCTAATAAAAGACACACAGTTACCAAGTATGGAGTTTGCCTATTAGTGTTTAAGCGGTATGTTCTGTCTGGGTACAGAAGCGGGCAACTTTTTCATGGAGCGGGATATGTATCGTAACCATTTGTTGTAGTAAGGTTGGCGTCCAAGGTGAGATGTCACGTGCTTTTATGAGTTTAAACACAGGACATATTTGAAACCGACCTTAAAAACCAAGCAGGTGGATACATGGTACGACCAAAGCAAATCATGCTAGCTAAAGGACTTTTGTTCAGACAGAGAAAGTCAGCGAGACGAGGAGGGTGCAGCTGAGTTATGGTGAAGAAAGAGGGGAAGGGAATAGATGGCGGGGTCTAGGGTGGCTTGACTACTTGGCCAGTCATTAGCCGGCTGGAGAAGATGTCTCCTAATCAGCTCACAATCTTATTTTTTGCCCAATCTGTGCTACTCAGAGACATGGACGAGAAACAAGGGCGTATTTAACCCCTTAATGACAAAGCCCATGTGCGGGCTCAAAATGCATTGTTTTCAATGGGTTTTGGGACCTCCCATTGTCCTTAAGGGGTTAAAAAAGAGAAAATAAAGTAGAGCAAAGGTTAGACATAAAGGAAAACAAACATGATAACAACAGTGTCTCCGAGGAACCTCTACCCTCCATTTAGACCTCTATTCCCTTATATCGGGCCACTCATATTTTCGGGTCCAAGAAGTTTAGTGCCTCCTACAAGACCTCATATACTTATACATAGAGGTGGGTGAACAAATGCCATGAGCCGAGCCAAACCACCTAACGATTGAATGAGAGTAGAAGTTTAAGATGGCTTGGCTCTGGCTAACACCTCTATATGTTTATCTCTTTCCATCTAGAGTTCATTTGGCTGAAACTATTTGCACAAGCGTCTGCCATCTAAGCCTGCCCCACGCTGAATTTCTTGTAGTTAGCAAAACTAAGACTTTTTTAAGCATCAAGGAAAAGCCACTTTGCTGATCGGTGCAGTCATTTCTGCAAACTGGTGTTATTATTTTCAAACGCAAGCTTAAGCAATAAAGAGGAAGCGTCAGACCACAAACTCTCGCTTTAATCACTACGACAAACTTTGGTACCCGGCTGGAAGTAAGGCTGGCCCATGTAGTTTTTGGCACCCCAGACATCAATGACTGGAGATGACAAGGCGGCCTTGGGACTTTATGGCCGACGACTGATGCATATACCTGGGAACTCTCATGATTTGAGTTTTTGCCCCAATCTCAGGGTGAAGGGGCAAAATCTCAGGGTCACACAGTCAGGAGCTGACTCACTGATGTGGTCATATATAAAACTCCCAAAACTGGTGCTTTTGCACCCGGTATGTTATGGTTGATAACCCTGCTTGAATACCAGTAACTCTATTAAGTATATGTTTAAAAAATGACGAGTCAAGGTTTCCACGAGGACCGTTACTAGAGTCATTTGGTTAGTGGAACAGGACGCTCAATGTTTAAAGAGTCTCAGGTTCAGCTCATATGAAACGGGGCCAGCTATTTGTCCTAGAGATCACTGTTGCTTGAAGTTCGGTATTTTGTTGAGGTGTTCAAAAGCATAGATATCTATATAACTCAATTTTATAGTTAAATTCAGATTTTTTTTTTCGGGCAAAGCAAAAACAAAGGGGTGAATCCATCGCTGAGTTAAGCCCCAGTTATCCCAAGGTGTATATGTGTTTGTATATATATGTATGTATGTAATTTGTGTAATTGTGTGTGAGCACGAATGCGTAATTGTGTGCGTGTGAGAGCATGAATGTGTTAGTGGGGTTAGATGGAGTGTGTATTAGAATGAATGTGTACGTGTGTTAGTGAGAAAGAGTGTGTGCGTTTGCAGAATGCCCCCACACACCCCTGATCCATGCAGGAGATATGTTCGGCCGAGCACGTCTCCTTGCACGCGATATGCTTACCGCCCGATATCTTCACATCAGGGTTTATGTAATAAACTGACTTTTGTAGACATTCACTACGGGTGCGGTGAAGAAAAAGTGACGAAATCCCTCTGCCATGTAGCAAGCAATCTAAAATACACTTATGCCAGTTTGGACATGTCTAAAAAAAGACTCCTACGCGCTCTAGCCAGAGACGCGCAGATAAAGATTGCATAAACTACTTTATACAGAGATTTGCATTGAAATGATCTACATACAGCAACTTCGATCATGAGCAATCTCATTAGGGCAGGAGAGGAACCGGTCTGACCCCTGCAGGTAGGTGTGAGAACAGCAGCTAAGTATTCGTAAAGGGACCGTTTAAAGTCCCTGACAGCCCCACAAAAAAGACACTTAACCGAGGTAGAAGCTGCAGCTGCCGACCTCCTCCATGGTCCGACCACCAATGTAGCACTTTCTGTGCATATGGGTCTGTCTGGATCTTTGTATATCACAAGCAGGTTGGGGATTTCAGCCGAACATATCTTCCACACAGAGGGGTTGAGAAAGGGGGGCAAATGCAGAAACGCATGCAACGCATTATCATCCAATCTCTCAAGAAGCCCCGACTATCCTTCAATGTCATTCTTTGTATACGAGCCGTGACAAACCCGCCAACAGGAACACCGTGCCGCTTCACACTGAATAACACTGCCGCCTATTGTGAACTATGTGACATTCGCGTGTATTTCCTCTTCTCCTTCATAACATGGAACACGTGGTTTTAATCATTCAAAATGTCTGTTCTGTATTATTCTGTATTTTTCTTTTATACCGTAAATATGTACCGGTATATTGATAAAGTCACATACTGAATTGTGCCAGGAACATCTATAGAGCGCTTCTCGTCATTCTCACAGATGTGACATAAAAGCTTTTAGCTCAGAGCAGCCATGATGAACGCGGTTTTAGGGTTTTAGCCAGGCGTGTTTTACCTGTATAGACGAATGCCGCGATCAGGGCTATACAGGTTAACGTTATTCACAAGGCTTTGGGGTAAACGGCTGCTCGGTGCAGAACAAAAGGCTCTTTTACAGCTTTAGCTGCCCTGTTGCTTCACCAAATCTTACCATTAGAGCAGTCGTCTTAACTTAATTAATTTTCTCCAATGAGTTATTCCTCCCCTGTTAAGTGACTCAGCCTTTCGGCGGCTGCCTTACAAGGTGGCATCAGAAAAATAAAATGAGATACTCTGAGGATTATTGAGAATTCAATCACAAATTATTTCAGACAAGAAACACAAGTATTAAAAAGAACATTTAATCAAACTTTTGACACACGAGCTTGGGTTTGCTTTGGGGCATTGGAAATTGTTTAGTTAACGGATCCTTGGCACGTTTACTCCAGTGATTGCCAGTTTCTATATATTTGTAAACATAAATAACATCACTGAATAAATAGATTTAAAACCATATTAATTATTTGGGGGGGTTAACGATTAACTGGTTTAATGATAAAAAAAACAAAACATAGAAACCAGGAAAATTAACTCCCTAACGGGTTAGTAAAACCCTGCACCATGCCAAGAGGATGAGAAGCAGTTAAGTTAAAAACTGTTATGTGCAAACGCCACAGGGCAAACTCAGATAAACTCAATTCCTTCATATTTAACGTTGCCAATTTTGGTCTCCGGCAACAGGACTCGGCCGTCTAGGAAGAAAACCGTGATGTACGAAGCCACTTTCCCACTGTCCTCCTCGGATTTCAGAGCTACGATGATCTGATCGTCAGTGCCCGGAACGAATTTAAAGGACGAGAAGCCGTGGGTGGGGATCTGCGGCCCGACGCTTGACTTTTTGATCTCAGAAAAGTTAGGGGAGGCACGGAGTAGGATGTTAGAGCCTCTCTGCTCATCCTCTTTCTCGCTGTACCGTTCGCGGCTGGCTCGCCGCGGCAGAAAGAACCAGCTCTGGAGAGTGTCGCTCCACGCTGCAGATTCATGGATCAGGTATCCTACGTGGAGATAAAAGGGAAAGTTCTCAGCAAAGGCACTTAAACCAGATATAGAACCCATCAACAAGACTTTAGTTTGCCCACTTACCCGGGGGCGCGATCCCAGCCGCTGCCCGCAGCGAGTTGTAGTTGGGCACCCAGTTGTGATGCTGGACGTCCCCCCGCGGCCCAACAACTTTCACCCATTCTGGGTTTTCATTCAGCACCTTTCCAGTTGTGGTGGTCCACTCCTTGCCCAGACCCCCTACATACAGTTGCTCATCTTTCACCGCCATCCACTCTGCCTTAAACCCTGTAACAAGCAAGACACATAACGAGTATTACTGAAACACACCTGAACCAATTAGCAGTTCTTAAGTAGGTTCTTCATGGATATTTTCATGCTGAAGGAGTTGTCACTGGCGTTGGGTCTAAAAAAGTTCTAAACCCTGAAAAGATAACTGACCGTGGTCCATGGTGATCAATGGGCACCTGGGACATCTCCTGGAAACCCCCAGGCCCACCAGCCATCTGACAGACAAAATGCCTGGGGGTTCCCTCATGACTATCATGGAAATGCCCAATTTCAAACCTGGTTTCTAAATGTCTCAGTGCAGCTCCCAAATTGCCCAACTTTTACCAAGTCCAGATCGGTCCAACACTTACCCTTATCGACAGTTCCATCTCCATCGGTTAGTATCACCCAGGGCACAGCCCTGTTCCCCTCCAATCTGTATACTACACCCGTGCGATCATCCACTGTGTACAGCTTCCCGTTAAATACAATCAACTCCGACAGCTCCATTCCCCGTCCTTTCTCTGCCAGGTGAGTCTCCACCACAATATTTTCATTGTCCCACTCGACGGTCACTTGGTCCCCACTGTTAAACAACGTCAAATGACCCTTTCTCATGTAGCTGAACCAGGTGTTCTCTTTAGAGCTGTGCGAATCCGTGTCCAAGTCCGCAATGATGGCGATTTGGTATCGGAGGCCATCTGGGGTTTTCTGGGGAGGGGTAAGCGGGTAGGTGTCATTGTAGGCATCCGTAGTCGTATGATGAGGGGCAATTCTCCCGTTGTGAACGTTGGGCGACACTAGCCGTGGCGCAGAAGATCGGTGATAACACAGCAGCAGTAAAACCAGTGCCAGACTGACGCCAACTAGGACAATGGCACGCCACCGCGGCCGGAAACGGGGATCTGCCGTCTTTGTCATGGAAGCCAGGACGGGGAGACCACCCACGCTGATCCGCAGAGGGTTCATAGGCTCCTTACATTCCAGTAATGTGTAGGATTTCATAAGGCATCAGCACGGACAGCCAGACCCTGGTAAAAAGACAAGATCCATCAATCAGAAGAAATAATCTGGACCCAAGACTTGTCAACCCTTCTTCGCAAGACATGTACTAAGTAGGTTTGTCAGCGTAATAAAAGCTTCAACAAATGGTATTTGTACCTAGTACAACATTCTACAAACATCCCTGCTCTCTATAAACTAGTTATATGTCATATTTTTGCTAGTTAAAGGGTCACCAATTATCTGGGCAAATTCACGCTGCTTTTTTTCCGCTTTTCAGGTATTAGTGTCACCCTGAGCGCCACTCCTGTTTTGGGAAAAAAAAAAAAAAAGTTGTGCAAATAATTGAAGTAAGAGATTAGCGCGTTCCCAGGCGCCTACGACACGCCACAAAAGGGTGTGATTTCGTTAAAGGGCCTTTGAAAGAGTATCACGGGTGACAGAGTACAATCAGAACGCAGATATACGGACAGGTTCACCGGCCCCAAAACCGGAATACATCACGGCAGAGATTCTACGCGTGTCACTCCCTACGAAGCAGGGGTCCAAAATTGCCTGATTCTCTCTACGACCCTCTTGTTTCAGGTCATATCAATTATTTGGCATTTCCAATACCCTCTGGTACATTGAATAACACGCAGGCCAAATGCTGAGAACAATGGCTCCGTGATGGTAACGTCTAACAATGATTATTTTTCCCTCTGGCAGCTTATCAATTAAGCTGAGCTTGGATATACGGATACGGAAGGTGTGGCGGTGACGTGTCTAGAACTTGGCCTGTCTTTTCGCTGATAGGGAAGACAGCAGGGTCATGTTACATATAGAGCCTTAGGTGGCATAAAACTTGTCAAGATGGGACTGCAGGGTTGCAATTAAATAGGATCATATGGCAATGATGCCCAACACTTGTCAAAGAAGAAAGACAGAAGGAGGTCAAGATTATAAATCAAGAAAGAAAATATGAAAAGGTTGGATGGAGGCTATGGGTTGTGCAAACACAACAGCCACCCTTATATTTGGGGCTTAAAGCCACAAAGGTGGACAATTCTATCATTGAGGGTCGTTCTGAAGACCTTCAGCAGCGTGGCCTAGAATTGTTATTTTGGGACAAACAAATTCTTCTTAT
The DNA here is from genome assembly GCF_027358695.1 of Spea bombifrons. NCBI lineage: Eukaryota > Metazoa > Chordata > Amphibia > Anura > Pelobatidae > Spea > Spea bombifrons. The sequence continues at coordinate 26,687,420 of NC_071099.1, read as the reverse complement.
TAAAAATCTACATATTCGGCTTTGGGTAACAGACCAGCTATACTGGAAAAACTGGAAGGGAAAAAAATGTCAGAAAGCGAGACTCTCAACAAAACAGGACTAAATATTCATCACCGTGGCCTCTGCAACCAGCTCATACATGGCTGGAAAAAGATTAATATATATTTTTCTACATTTCTCAGTAAAATCAACTTTACACGATATTCATAGTAATCTAGCGTTTCCCCATAATCACTTCTTTCTTGTGTATTTACGGGGTGGCATTTCTTTTCGATACAATACAGCTTTACCCAATTCTTCTAATGCACCAAATGGATAAATGTATTAAAATGGACAATTTATACGTTAAAGCTGATGGAATGACCTTATATACACGTTTAAAGAAACACGCACCGACCCCAAATTTCTATTCTTACTACACTTAAAGCCAGTAAATAGAATTAAAGAGAAGAGGTCATCGGTTAATAAAATACATTAAATATTTTATTTATAACAGATAACCTGGCATTATGCAGTGTGTGTGTGTTGGGGGTTACTGTACCTTTGTGCCTAGAGAAAATAGGGAGATCAGAAAGAGCTGGGAAAGGGTTAATGTGTGTAATACATATATATTAAAACAACCCCACGTCGTGATATCTCACCGGTAAATCGGGTCCACGGCTCCGTGAGGATTCAGCGAGAGAAGTCTCCCATCAGCTGTGCCGGTCCATGACCAAATACCTGAAAAACTACAGTACTTCCTTCTTTCACCGACACTACAACTTCCGGCATTCCTCCAGACAGCGACTACAACTTCCGGCATGCCTTCAGCACTGTGACCATAACGCACTTCCGCTAGGGGCTTGAACAAGAACTACATCTCCCAGCATGCTTAGGGGGTAAGGTCTGTGTGCAACGTGGAGGACTCGGCCAATGGGCAGGATATTCGCGAATTTGAGGGGAATTCATAGCAATGATAGGGCGCCTCGCAAGCCTCCCAGTATTGGAGGGATTCTCGAATCCAAAACCCCTCCCCCGATGCCCCTCTTTCCTCCCCTGATGCCCCCTCTCTTCTAGGAGTTCAGAGTGTTTGCTGGGTATGAGGGTATCACAGGGTTCTACTGCCCTAAAAGTAACAATAAGGTGTTTATAAACAACAGAAAATGTGTTTATAAATTAAAATGTGTAAATACAATATTATTATTTGTATTACTGTTACATAAAAAGGTAATAAAATAATAATAATAATACTGAAATGTGGCCCTTTACTGTGGATGTGTATATTTTTCAACTTTTTAAAAAAATTCTAGAAATAAATTCCAGAATTATTGTACATAGTTGTAACACCGACACTGAAAGGGTTAAACAAAATGTGTAACTTTGTCCAAATTATTATCAAAAGTCTAGAGTCCCAGACGGCCTTCTCAACAAAGAGTGGTTTAATAATATATTAAAAAAAATAGAATTTGAGGAGAAGCTGCAGCTCCAGAGGTGCATTTCAACACTTCCTCCATTGCCTTGTTATAGAGTCACTGATTGGCTGCTGGAAGCTACCAATCAGTGTCAGGAAAGCCCTCCCATTGAAATCAATGGGATTGTTTTATGTTTATGTTTCCAGGGGGTCTCGCTCGACCACCCCCAGGGACCCCCTCTACTGTTGGAGTGGGGGGGGGGCAGTGAGTATATTACTGGCACAGGCAGCGGAGATATTGAATGAACATAAAGTCAAAGCTCGCAGGATTTAATTCTCACCTACTGAAGGGCAGCACTTGCTGGCCGGCAACATGCGAAATGTATATATCTCCTTAAACAAAGGTTTGATGTGGTTTCCCCCAACGCCAGGAGGCAGCTGCCAGAAGTAAAGCCGGCTTGTTCCTCCACATCACGGACCCCAACAGCATCACTGACCCCGCACCCTGAATCCTTCATAAGCCGCGCTGTGTAGGTGTATTCCGTCTACATTATTTAGTGTCGGGTCTGGAGCAGGTAGAACTATGGAGTTGGGCGTAGCGCTGTATTTGTGTCGGCCCCAGGGCCTTGTGGATAGCAAAGTTTGGTGAGGTTGGCGGATGCTCCTCGTAATTCTGTGCTTGGACTTATGCTGTGACCTCAGCCGAGTTGAATTCTTTGGCACCTGAGGCAAAGGCTGCAAAAGTCATTATTCCTCCATCCCGCGCTCCCTCTCCTTCTATGGCTGCCAGAAGCACTCTTCATGTAGAGGAGACTCACCTTCCTTATATCGGGACAAATAGGCACCAAACCCTTAAAGGGACAGTATGGTGACCCCTTAGGCAGAAGCTGCAGCCCCCCTCCTTTTCCGTGGTCCTAGAAACAGCCAATCAGTGGCAATCATGGAAAGGTTTAAGGGCAAGAACAAAAGTGCCAATAAACCCAGACTGGGTGTGATAAAACCAAGCCGTTAAATCTCACCAAGAACGAGAGTATTTGGGTATTCTAGAAACATAAATAGAGGCATTTTTCAGCATTTGTTTGTTGCTATGGAAACGAAGCCCCTTGTCTTATTATATGACTACAAGAACCTAGAATTTGGCATTACAAGCGAAAATCTGAATGTGGCAAAATGTGGCAATTATTTCTGGGTATTTGGGATTAAGACTCGGTTTGATGGAATATTAACTTTTAAGCTTAAATATCTTGGCGCTTGTGTTTTGACGGGGAATTGAGCGCAGGAGTTCAGGTTACATTGTGGTAGTGTGTTAGGGTGTGCAAGACGCTGCGTTCCTGTAAAGACCAGGTGTATGTTGTGTATGCTGTGTCTGTTGTGCATGTTGTGTCTGTTGTGCATGCTGTGTAGGTTGTGTCTGTTGTGCATGTTGTGTAGGTTGTGTATGTTGTGTCTGTTGTGCATATTGTGTCTGTTTCTGTTGTGTATGCTGTGTCTGGTGTGTATGCTGTGTCTGTTTTGTCTGTTGTGTATATTGTGCAGGTTGTGTATGTTTTGTCTGTTGTATATGTTTTATCTGTTGTATATGTTTTATCTGTTGTATATGCTGTGTCTGTTGTGTATGCTGTGGCTGTTTTGTCTGTTGTGTATGTTGTGCAGGTTGTGTATGTTTTGTCTGTTGTAAATGCTGTGTCTGTTGTGTATGCTGTGTCTGTTTTGTCTGTTGTGTATGTTGTGCAGGTTGTGTATGTTTTGTCTGTTGTAAATGCTGTGTCTGTTGTGTATGCTGTGTCTGTTTTGTCTGTTGTGCATGCTGTGTAGGTTGTGTCTGTTGTGCCTGTTGTATATGTTGTGTCTGTTGTTTATGCTGTGTCTGTTGTGTATGCTGTGGCTGTTTTGTCTGTTGTGTATGTTGTGCAGGTTGTGTATGTTGCGTCTGCTGTGTATGTTTTGTCTGTTGTGTAGGTTGTGCGTGTTGTGTGCGTGGAGCGGTTGTGATGCGGTTTGTATGTTCAGTGTTGTGGTAGATGTGGAGCAGCTGTTCTCCGCACATCTGTCCTTTTTTAACACGGAGCCGGGAGGGGGGGGGGAGTTCGGATTTGGGACAGTTTGCAGAATTCTTCATTGTCTCATGAATTTTCAGGACTGTGCGGGAGGAGCTGAAGGATCACACGGAATGAACACTCAGTTCAGACAAAATACACACTGCACACAGCCAGAACACACTCAGCTCTCTTCAGCCACACAGCACTCACACTCAGGACACACTCATCTGTCAACAAGTACAGGTATACACTACTCCCAGGCACTTGGTTCACATACACAACTGTCAGTCGATATCCTACAACCAGGGGAGGTGAGTTTGACCATAAGTGCATGCAATATTTTGTAGTTAAGTCTGAACCTGGTGCCTACCTCCCAACTGTCTTGGTTTTTGCAATACAGTCCTGATTTTTGGGCACTGTGCTGGGTAAAATAAAATTCCTGCTACCAGAACTAATCTGACTTGGTTGGACCTATAATGTATAGTATATGTGTGTTAAGCAGGCGGGTCATCGTATGTTTTTTCTCTGTGGGTTTATTTATAAAACAACAGCTTTTTTTCTGTTTCTATGGCAACAACCTATCAGCGCCTGTTTTCATGTCACATGATAATTAAGTGTTCCCGGCAAAAAAAAGAAAATAAGGTAGCAGCAGAATGTCTGGGAAGGTTTGGGGCATTTAGCGGTACTAGGAGCGATGCTTCTAATGCTGGATGTTCTTACAAACTTGATCAATTCAACAGAAAAGGTGGAACAGCACCTTTAAAATCAAGTGTGGCCGCTGTCTCCGTGTTAGGTTCAGATTGCAAAAAATCCCTGAATGTGAAAAATTCCTTTGTGGATCATTAATGCCTATTTTTGTTCTGCAGTTTCTATGGTGATATGTGTACATTTTGGTCCATCTGGGAAGTCAGCTGCGTATAAACCGAAGCATTTGCTTTTCGTGGGAATGATTCCAATCTGTCCTCGTGTGCTTTTCATGATGTGAAGTGTCATTTCTGTTTAACTACCAATGGTTTCCCCATACAGCTCTTAGAATTAACCCCTTATTTCCCGGGAATCTACAATGATGGGGGTATAGATGACAAATTATAGAAGGTTTGTTTCCCACCAAAGTCAATGGTTGGATAAGAAAGCCTCACTGAATTGCCAAACCCCAAGGGTAATGTGGGTCCTTACTAGCTCCTGAAGTCAGGAGGCCAGTGAAGATGCGAAGAATGAATTCAATCTAACATATAAGATACAGTATGTGACGGAGACGCGTACACTATAGAATACCATGCTTCATTGACAACAAAAATGGAGCAACATATAATACAAGACTGTGGATGTAGAGAAAGGATCACCCATGGGGGCTGTATTCCGATGTGTTGTGTTCATTCCTCACTATATAAAAAAAACAACTCATCATTCATTAAAATGAACATCAGTCATATTTTGGAATGAACTTGTTAGGGACGCTCCTGAAGCCTGTTTTCTGTTACTGAATACAGGGTTCATTTAAATTCCATAGGGAACTACTGTATTATTTGCACCTACAGAGTTCATCAAAGTATGCAGGTCAGTATGGATCATGGCCTGACGAACTTGTGAAAACTCATAAATATTAGTGAATTTGACAAGTTGTATCATAGTACAGTTAGTACGTACCGTCAGGGTGGGATTACTTTTTGTGATCTTAATGTCTATGTGACAACTCCAAACGGACAGGTTCTTCGCTATCCGCTTTTGTCCTCTTTGTAAGGTTTATTCACCTATTTCAACAACTGAGTGCATGTTCTCCTGGATGACACTGTTTGTCCGAGCTTGAAGTAGACACAGATTGTTAATGCATTGACTACAGTTAATAAGGATTACAGAAAGGCACAAGTAAGATTGTATATGCAAATCAAGGAGATAACATACATCCTGAAAGGGAAAAAACACAGGCTTGAGACGTGTAAGGAAGTGGTTGCTTCCCAGGATCTGGAAAGAGGTCAGACAGAATTTGGCAGAAGGACAGGGTTCTACAGAAGAATGTGACATAAGCTCATCGAGAACGCACGCAAGGAGACATCACAACAGAGAAACCAACTGGATAAACCTAGGCAGGAGGAGCCACCTTCACTAAATCCTACATTTAGTTAGTCAAAGACCTGGGGCAACTCAAGCTGGTAGGGCTAATAATGGGCTTATAGGCGTAACTTTCAGTTGAGTTCCTCTGATGTAAGGACTTCTTTTGAATATCCAGCTGGTGAGTCATTGACCTGGATTAACCTTATAAGAAGCCAAGAAGATAGTGATGGGGTAAATGAGAATGATTACCCTAGAGGACTCTTTGGCAGCTTGGCAATTCTTGATTTCCAGGCAAACCTTCCCACTCAGAGTATCATCTTGGCGTCCATACATAGTACCGTCTACAGAAGAGCCGCAACTTACTCTTCTGGTTGGACTGAGGGAACTTCCATTGTCAAGTGGAGCAGACAGTGGCACAGCAAACTTTTTATAACTGTATATAATTCCATGGAAACCAGCTCAGAGGATTTTCAATGACGTGGGTAAACAGGTACTCAAGGCCACCAAGCTAGGGCAAACAGCATCTGTTAGAAGGGGTAACAGGGGAAGCATTCATGAGACCTGATTTTTAGTCGTCAGCAGCAATGTCCATGCATGGCTGATTTTGGATACTGAGTTAGTTATCAACTGGTCTCAAAAGTACCTAAAACCAGCCAATCTCAAGAGACTTAACCTGTCCAGGCTGATGTGAGATCCTGCTCATGTTGGCTTCACTCTACACAAGTCAGCAATGCAATCATGGTTTAGGTAATAGACCCCCTTATGTGACCGTCCACTGCGTTCATGCAACAATCCTAAATTTGTACAATGGTCCCCTTACAATCACAGACCCCCTGCCCCAGAATCCCTTTGTATAGAATGAATTGACAGGGGACTTTGTCAAGCTTTGATAAAAGTCGAGTCTCAGTAGAGATAATGCAAAAGTCTTATTCGGCACAAGATGATCCTAATCATGAAACGCAAAAGATGCCAAGAAAAACTTGCATCTCTGATTATCAAAATAATTTTGCACTCAGGATCCTCTATTCTGGCACAAATACCTTGAAAACATCCTACTTTCAGTTGAAAGAGAAATATGCAGCGGATTAGGCTTTAATAGAGGGGCGGAGATAAAAACTGGATGGAAAAAAGCTGCAGAGCTTGAATATTTCTGGGCTTTTTTAGAGGTATTTGTCCAGCATTTTGTTCTTTAGCAGCCATGCTAGAGGTAGGGCTTTTAAACTAATAAACGCACTTTCTGTGACTTTTAGGGCTGTGATACCCTCATACCCAGCAAACATTTTGTGTTCCTAGAAAAGAGGGACTTTAATGGAACAAGGGTTACCCTCTTGCCCCGTACGCATATCAGGGCTAAGGACATTTTGGGCACCATATGGTTGACTGTACATCATGGAAACTGCAGGCCAACCACATCATTTCTAGGGTTATATCTCACAGCATCCCTGGGGCAGCTAGACTTAGGACTTAGGTCATTTATTCAAGCTCTTGTCCTCAAACAGCATTCTGTTTATTTCTTTGAAGACATCTGTTTAAAGATGAACTGGTTTCTTCAGTTCAACGAACGGTGGGGATTTCCGTCTTATAATGACCGTGATGCCTGTTTTTTTCGACTATGATGTTTCTCATCCCTTTTTTTGCTACAATCTGTTTCCATCGAGGATAGAGAAGATAATAAAGTGAAACATTGAGTCCTCAGGCCTCCTCGGCACATCTCTCAGCAAACGTTTGGTTGTATCATCGATGAAGACTTTTGTTTGCCTTCTTCTGGACCATGAATGAGGAATATCTGTCTTTGAAAAACTAAAGTGGATGGACATACATGTCCTCCTCAAACCATATCATGTATGTAACATGTAATGAATGAGTAGTTACTGTCCAAAGCCAATTTCAGATTTGTAGAGCCACATAAGCTTCAGAGGTCTCTCCTTCTGTTGGAAAATAAACTTCAGAAGTTTAAGCACTGACCCATGGTTACATAGATATTTGTATGAGTTCTGTCTGAAAAACATAGCCCAAAAAAGGTAATCAGAGGGTTTTATATAGGTTTTGATGTCATTGTAAAGTAGAAGAGTGAGGATGAAAAAGATATGATAGAGCGAAAAGAACACAGCAAACAGTATAGGGGTGTCAATACTCATGAGGACCTCCTCTGTGCCATGAATGAAGCGTAGAGGTGACATCCTACCTATGGAACCTTGGATCCAATTCTGCTACCATGTGCATTCCTATCAGTAATGGTGCAAGCTTTCGCACTTGTGTGTGCACATGGGTATTTTTGGATGTGTTGGGGTTTATTTTAGACTGTTGGTGCACTGAAGTTTTCTGTAGACGTGACCTATTTTCTGTTCTGTAGGAAGATGGTTTATTCCGGCTTATGGTTTTTGAGTGGCTCCTTCATCCTGCTGTTCCTGATACAAGCCTTTTACGCCCTTTCAGCCAATAGACAACGACGAGAAGCCACCACATATGGACCTGGACCAACCAAGCAGAGGTTGTAATACATACACTATTCTCCATTATGTTCGTCAGTCCCAGATACTGAAAGTGAAGGTGTAAAGTATCATACTATGGCAACAGAGAGTGTGTTTAAACTTAGTGGGTTAACTTAAATTAACCATTTGTAGCTCTGTTATGTTAGCCCGATCTACTAGAGATATTCCCTAACAACACCTTATCATGCAGGCTTCTTGTAAAAGATAGAAAGGCTCAGTCTTAATCACTCATCCAGACACAACGTGTAATGAAAATCTATGGATGAACAGACTTTATTAGCATTGTCATGCTGAGCAGGGAAAGTCATCTAAACTATCACATGACCGGCAACAATGGAGGCCTCCATGTGCTATGCTTTTAGAAGGGTCAATCGACACTTGGCAAGGCTGGTCTTTCTTAATGCGCAGTTAATGTGGTCAGATATGTTGCCTTCTCCAAGCAGGTGTATCTTTTAATAGAACAATATCACTATTTGATTGACCACATGGGAGTCAATTAACCTTTTATGACTTGTTTTTCAATCTATAGTTTTACACAGAGCTCGCCAACTGATCCCCCAAACACAGAGCCCGTGACGTCTCGATCTGAGTGCGTGCGCTGCTGTGACCCACCAGCCGCATCTCCTGCGTATGTCATGTACCATCCTGTCCCCCAGGTCAATATCACCATCCTAAAAGGTAATGATTGTTAGCGAGGAATCAGTATGGAGACTGGGAAGGAAGGGGCACGGAATCCGGAAAGTACCGGTACTTGTCACTGGAAGTTGTTTAATTTTGGGTTCCGGGTCTTCCCATGTTTCAGAGTAAGTATACGATATATCATGGATAAAAAGCGGTCAATAACAAAAAGATTGGGTACATTTTCTAGATGTGCTAAGTTTCATCCCAGATGTCCTTATATATTTACAAAAAGGAACATGTACGAATCGGGCAACATGAACTCCAAGTGCCCATAGGAACCACAATTAACTGACTGACTTCTGGATACACCTCAATAATTCTAGTTTGAATATTTTTATTGAACCTAGTGTAATATATTCCAAAAGTTTGCTAAAAGGTTCTATATGGATGCCAATGACGATTTTTCATTCCTATCAGGTGAAAAGGGTGACATGGGACAGAGGGGAATTCCAGGAAAATCTGGCAAAGCAGGAAACACAGGACCAAGGGGGCCATCAGGTCCAAGAGGCCCAAAAGGAAACATCGGGGCCCCCGGAGACGCTTGTAAAAATTACTATTCGGCCTTTTCTGTTGGTCGCAAGAAGTCTCTTCACAGCAATGACTATTACCAGCCCCTTATCTTCGATACGGAGCTAGTGAACCTGTACGGACACTTCAACATGTTCAGCGGCAAGTTTTTCTGCTATATCCCCGGGGTTTACTTTTTTAACCTAAACGTGCACACTTGGAATCAGAAGGAGACGTACTTGCACGTGATGAAGAACGACAAGGAAGCGGTGATCTTGTACGCCCAGCCCAGTGACCGTAGCATCATGCAGAGCCAGAGTCTGATGCTGGAGCTTCAGGAGCAGGATGAAGTCTGGGTCAGGCTCTTTAAAGGCGAACGGGAGAACGCAGTCTTCAGTGATGACTTTGACACCTACGTGACCTTCAACGGTTATCTTATCAAACCTGCAGCAGAGACTTAAATCCGGGCAGGCGCTTGACGTCATAATAACTACTTTGCCGGTTCCACACCACTAGATGAACCCTACGTTGTAAAAACGTACCAGATTGCTTAAATTAAGGTTATTATACAACACTTATTACTCAAGGTGCTTCTGAACAATGCGAAATGCAAAGTTCAACAGTATGCGCCTCTTATATCTTCTGCTGCAGTCTAAAAGGTTATTCCAAGTTCTAAGTTATGTCAGACTTTCACGTTCCTGTTCCGTAAACGTCATCACTCTCGTCATTTTTTGCTTAGTTAGAACGTTCCAAAGAACCACGTGCTGTGTTTGTTAGACATCAAAATTAATTGGTACTTCGATAAGCACATAAACCCCCTGAACTATGAAAGGTCTAAGAAATGTCCTATGGACTCCATGCTGGGTGATGGAGGCTTAGAAGTTCATATGACTTGGTTTTTCAAGGAGAGACAGGGCTATCCTTCAGCAGCAACCCATCCCAGGTTGTCAAGACAATAACTGAGTTGTCCGCGCTGAAGAAACAGGGTTCTTGGTACTTGGAGCTCAATTTTATGTCCCCCATGTGAGACCTCTAGAGTTACCTGGCAACCTAGATGACCAAACCCTGTGGATATATTTTTGTTTTTTTTCCCGGCAGAACAAACAATGCCGTTACTCACAACTGGTCTTGAGCCAGAAGCTACTTAGATTCTATGTAATATACCTCAGTCGGTACGTAAACCTCTTTTTTTGGGTTTGAAAGGGTTACTTTTGAGAACAGTTGTGGTCTCATTACTCAACTGCAATTTCCTTGTCTCACAAAAGCCCCACAATGCACCGAGGCACATCTGTATTGCATTTGGCTGCAAAATGATTCTTTATTCTGGCCGCTTTTAGGGGTCAGCTGACTTCTGCTTTTTATTTTCCAGGCTTTAACGAAAAAACACAGGTCGATGGCTTTACTTGTATTTTTTTCTTGTGTGGGTTATTGTGCACACTTTAAGAATATGTTATAAAAATATATATTTCTAATAAACTATAATCCTTAAATATGCATCATTGAAAATATATATTATTTACGGCCATTACCTTCTTTGGATTAACAGCCATCAGGACACCTACCCCTCCCCTCCTCCTAATACACAGACATCAGGACACCTACCCCTCCCCTCCTCCTAATACACAGACATCAGGACACCTACCTCTCCCCTCCTCCTAATACACAGACATCAGCACACCTTCCCCTCCTCCTAATACACAGACATCAGGACACCTTCCCCTCCTCCTAATACACAGACATCAGGACACCTACCTCTCCCCTCCTCCTAATACACAGACATCAGGACACCTACCTCTCCCCTCCTCGTAATACACAGACATCAGAACACCTACCTCTCCCCTCCTCCTAATACACAGACATCAGAACACCTACCTCTCCCCTCCTCCTAATACACAGACATCAGGACACCTACCGCTCCCCTCCTCCTAATACACAGACATCAGGACACCCACATCTCCGCTCCTTCTAATACACAGACATCAGGACACCTACCTCTCCCCTCCTCCTAATACACAGACATCAGGTCACCTACCTCTCCCCTCCTCCTAATACACAGACATCAGGACACCTACCTCTCCCCTCCTCCTAATACACAGACATCAGGACACCTACCTCTCCCCTCCTCCTAATACACAGACATCAGGACACCTACCTCTCCCTCCTCCAAATATACAGACATCAGGAAACGTATCTTTCGGTACTAAGTCATATTGAACTCGGGGTTAAATGATCCAGACCAGAATTTTGTTGTTACATTGAATTTTTATTGCTATTATTGAAGTCCCTGTAAAAAAAAAACATCTGTTCTTCATTGTCCAAACAGGCAAGGATGAGGCATGAATGTCAGTAGGAAATGAACTTCTAGGAGCAGCCAGTCTTTAAAAAGGAACCATTCCTTTCAAAGTGTTTTGTTTTCCTCTCCATGGCTGGCAGAAACAACATAAGGAAAACAAAAGCTTATTTTCTTTCCTGTCCCACATATTGTTAATAGTAGCCATCTTTCCTAGCAGCCAACTTATTTGGTGGGATCTCTGTACCATTGGCCAGCGTTCCACTTTTACGCAGCAGCCATCATGCAGAGGAACAAAATAAGAAAAGTCAACCAAGACTAATAATAATAGCTCATTGTTGGAGCTTTCTAGACCAAAAATGATCAGTAGACCTGGGTGAGCCAGTGTGGGCTTGATCCCAACTCTTTGGCTGGCCCTGCTGTTCAGGTGGGAGATGAGCGAACCAGAGCAAAGCTAGATCAGACAACTCTTCTGCTTCTAGGTTTCTGTCCTCATGCCTGTCCGTAAAAGTTAGTCCAAGAACCAGTGAGCCCAGAAGGCTTGTCCAATTCAGTCAATTTTTTATAGCTACCAACTGTCCTGACACAACCGACTTTGCCACCTCTACGCAACAGGCATGGCAAGGCCAACATGGAGGAGACCAAAGGAAAAGGGTTGGTTTCCCCAAATTCGCTGAGCTCTGGAATATGTCTAGAAGGTGGTAACTTTTCTAAAAATATCATGAATGCTATGAAATATGTTTTCTCGAGAGGTCCCCGCGCTCTTTGACTATGGCCTCAGTGCCCTCCCCAACATCCAGTTGACCAGGTTTAGTCCCATCAAGCTCCAGATAAATATTGAAGGTACGAGAAGATGTAAGGGTTCAACGGCAATCATTAGTGCTCTTTTCTTCCAAAACAAAGCTCTAGTTCTTATTCGAGTGCGCCTGTCTGTGTTTCTTTTTGTACTCACAGTCCAGCCAAGAACATAATGCAAAGTAAGACCCAGGGGCAGTAGCTGAGCTGCTCGATAAGAGCGCAGACAGTATCTGTGCCAGCGAGGAGAAGACAAAGGTCTCCTAGTGATCAACAATGATGTTCTGAGCCGGGGTCTCCGCACTGCTCTGGCCGTATCCTATTACAGGACATAAACCGAGATCGTGAAGGGGTCATCTTTGTTCTTTAGATCAAAGCCACAAACTTCCTGAGCATTTGGGTGGCATTCTGGCTGCGGTTTCTAACAGCTCCAGGAACTTCCGCAGCTATGTTCTCCTTCTGTTCGCTCCGTGGCAGATGAGAGTCTGTCTCGTGACATCTTTTAGGAGGGACAGCACAGAAGGAACGGAAGGCCAACGCTAGCCACAGACTTTTCTAACAGGGGAGAGATGAAAGGCACAGAGATAGTACAGGAGGGTGCAAAAACTCACACCCGTGTGCTGTCCAAGTAGCTAAAGCAGAGAGTATTATTTTAACCCTTTGAATGAGGATGAGTATCAATGCCTTGCGCATCCATACCTCCCAACTGTCTCCCAAAAAAGGGGGCGGCGCTCAAGAGGTATGCAATACTGTGCATGTGCGTGATCGTGTTGGGTTGTGCGCATGTGCAGAATGCTTATTTTGGTGTCCCAGGCTGCGAGATTGGTCTTGAATCCCATTGTCCTACCCAGCTCTACTTCTGTCCCGAAAAGCGGGATAGAGGAGAAAAACCAGGACTGTTCTGCACATAGCGGGACAGTTGGGAGGCATGCCCATCCGTCTCATACTCATATGGCTTATACTGTAGGCTATGGCGGCGCTGATCGTGTGTATTGTTGTAACATCTTATTTATAGAACAGCAGCAGATTTCATCGCACAATTACAATAGGGCAGAACTCTAAATTAACAAAACCATTAAAAAATAAAGTATAATTTGCATTATACGGCAACCTCATATACCACGGAGCTGTACATAAACATACATGAGATAAGAGAGCCCTGTATGGAAACCATGGAAACCGTCACCTCAGACTACCCTGGAGAATAACCCGTAACAGAAAGCACAGAAGGTATGGAGATGACTCCCCGTTTTTGGGGGTCGGTACCAGGGTGGGCCAAGTTCTGTAGCAGACGACGTTAGCCTGGACGGGGCCAAACCGATGGCTGTTGTGTTTTACACCCATACCTCCCAACAGTACCGGTTTTCTCGGGGCAGTCATGATTTTTTAGCATATTGCCCGAGTAACCACACTGTCTTAATTTGTGAGCAATGGGGGGTCATGGGAGGGTTGGGGAGATCCTCTGATCTATAAAATCACTAGAGGTAAAATCCATCTAAGCTTCTTCAGGCCACTTCATGGCCCTAGCTAGCCATAGGGGGCTTATCCGGTAAGGCAGGCAGGTGGCCACAGTTATACCATGACTTGATCTGTTCCCCATACTAGACAAATCAAATCATTTTTTTTTTTTGGTGGAACAGCACCTTTAAATGCTTGGTTATTTGTGTTATGTTTTCCCTGATATTAAATAGCCTGGGGGGTTGAGGGGATCCAACTGCCCTCAGCCACAGATAACAGGTTAGTTCTATCGTGCTGGCTGAGAGTGATGGTAGCTGCAATCCGACGCCATCTGCTGAAGCTGCTCGCGCTCTGCTACCCCTCCTGACACAGGACTCAAGATTTGACGGAAGGGGCGGGGGCCTCAGAAGCCGGAAGTGTGCTGCAGGCGGCGGGGCGATGCTTCTGAGAGGGAATTGATGAGGTACATTCATAATTACTCTATAGGTATAGTATGTATATGATACCCGGTTACCCGGGAGACGGATTGGGGTTTATTAGGAGGGGGTTCTCAGTCCAGCACCCCCTATAATAGTAATAAAACAGTGTTTTCATTTAATACCATTTCACAGGCAGGGCTGCAGTTGAACAAATTTCAATGATTTCTAATTCATTTACATTTAGAATTAACCCTTTTGTCTAATCACGTCAGAGATATGGGGCAGGTCATGTGCATATGGCTGATGGGAGTATCTGTAAATGTTTAGGCAAGGGGGTTATTATAATGGGGGTGAGTAATAATAAAATGATGTTATTTATGGCTTTTAACATTCTTTGCCCCATCCATCCCACTCCCCATCATGTCTCTTCTTCCTTTCCCTCTCCTCCATTCTACCCCCCATCACCCCCTTTATTCGACTCACTATCTGCCCCATCAGTACCCCTTCCATGCTTTCTCTTGCATTGAGTCCTCGCAGCTCTGTGCCCCCCTTTCTCTCACCCACGCTGTTCTCCATCCCTCCTTTTTCCTCTCTCACCCACGCTTTCTCTGTCAGATTGGAAAAAAAAAGATCTTTCTGCTGAAGCCATACTGCACGAGGTGGATGACAGAGAGCAGAACCAGAGCGTCGGGACAGACAGAGAGAGACGTCCTCCAGTACAAAGTGAGCCTTTCAGGGAGGTGACATCGCATGCGGCTGTCTAGAGGTGAGAATAGCTGTCACTCTCAAATCCCACTTTCCCCTAAATGACTTGTCGTAATCTGTATTCCAAGCAGAACAGATGCCGTGGAACAATCGGTCCGTGGCGCCTCGCTGCACTTATTGCTGTTACTGGGTGTGACATTTCTCTGATGTTTAATGTTTTCAGCGTGTCGTTGTTTGCGTTATTTTCACTATAAAGGGGGTGATAGGCCTGTTGAGGTGTTAACTTGGGGTGACCAGACGTCCCAGTTTCCAGAGGAAACTCTCCCTAGACAAATTATGTCCCCGGATGCAGGGCCGGATTAACATAGGGGCTGATGGAGCTGCAGCTCCAGGCCCCTACCTGAAAATAGGCCCAGTGAGGGCCTGGCAGCACACTGAAGTGGCTGATGCAGCCGCAACTACCGATCACTTCCACTGCCACGTCAATTTACGTAACATGACCCTACTCCATTCCTGCTTCCCCTGTCCCAGTGTGTGGGTTTGGGTGTCGTTGTGGCAGAGCCTGTCCTGGTGTGTGTGTGTGTCTGGGTTTCAGTGTGGCAGAGCCTGTCCTGATGTGTGCGTGTCTGGCTGTAGGTGTGGCAGAACCTGTTCTGGTTTGTGTGTATGTCTGGGTGTAGGTGTGGCAGAGCCCATCCTAGTGTGTGTATATGGGTGTCAGAGCCTGTCTTGGTGTGTGTCAGTGTGGCAGAGCCTGTCCTGGTGTGTGTCGGTGCGGCAGAGCCTGTCCTGGTGTGTGTGTCTTGGTGTCGGTGTGGCAGAGCCTGTCCTGGTGTATGTCTGGGTGTCAGAGCCTGTCTTGGTGTGTGTATGTCTGGATGTCGGTGTGGCAGAGCCTGTCCTGGTGTGTGTCAGTGTGGCAGAGCCTGTCCTGGTGTGTGTCAGTGTGGCAGAGCCTGTCCTGGTGTGTGTCGGTGTGACAGAGCCTGTCCTGGTGTGTGTGTGTCGGTGTGGCAGAGCCTGTCCTGTTGTATGTCTGGGTGTCAGAGCCTGTCTTGATGTGTGTATGTCTGGATGTCGGTGTGGCAGAGCCTGTCCTGGTGTGTGTCTGTGTGGCAGAGCCTGTCCTGGTGTGTGTGTGTGGCAGAGCCTGTCCTGGTGTGTGTCTGGGTGTCCGTGTGGCAGAGCCTGTCCTCTGTGTCTGGGTGTCTGGGTGTCGACGTGGCAGAGCCTGTCTTGGTGTGTATTTGGTTGTCTGTGTCGTGGTACTTTACTTACTGTAGGAATAAATTGTGTTATTTACTCAATTTCAATCTGCATATCTTGTGGCTTCAGGCGTCCCGTGTATGAATTTTTGTTTTTTTTTGTGTACTAATTACTCGCAATCCCATCACATAAGATTCTATCCCATATACCTATGAAAGCGTAGTGCAAAATTGGGACAGTCCTGCACAAAGCATGGGTTTCAATGGGTAAACAGGATAAAATCAATTTGCAGTAACTGAAACGAAAACACTGAAATACATGAACTTGTTCCTAACAGTGTGGCTCTTAATGCCCCCTGGTGCTTTTATATGTGCTGCCCTGGGGGTATTGAGACACCTTCCCCATAAGATACATATAAGGAGGGTTTTTAGTACATATATGTTGCTTGTTTTTAAAATGTAAACATGATCACAAAGGTGTATTTAGCGTGTAAATCGGAGGCAGGATCAGACTGATAGGTTGATGGAGATTTGTTTCCTCTAATGGCACAAGAGATTTAAAATGTGTGATGCTCCCAAGTGGGGACGCACCTTAGGACAGGCTGTGAAGGGGATGTCTGTTCTCGGTTGAGTGTCTCCTATTTATTTTGTATGGTATTTCACCTTTCTGGGATCTTTAGGGTCTCACCCCAAGCGTGAAGGTGAGCCAAGACGTGGACCCTCACGCTCTCTTGTGCCTAGCGGGATGCCAACTGGACCCCAATGACAAGGACCGTGAAAGCTAAAACCTACGTCTGGAATTGTTGGTTCCCTCGTGAAGGGGAAATATGCTTTATGTTTCGGTTCTGGACTGGATGCGGGGCAGAATCAGACTGCTAGGTTAATGGAGGATTTTCTATGTAATGGTACAAGAGATCTAAAACTTGCAAATTTTTTTTTCCCCATAAAATATAAGTAGGCCTCATTATGAAAAAGGTTGGCTACCCGTCAAACAGAGAATACATGTAAATAAGTTGCATTGAGTGTGTATCTGGGATTGGTGCAGGGTTGTTCTTGCTCTTCCTTTACAAGACCCTTGCGCAAGTAGACCCCTCATAGTGAAGCCAGCGATGTGTAAGGTTCTCCTCTACCCGTTTAGTGAATATACCCATAGGAGTGTGTCGGTGCCACATTGTATGTGCGTGTGTGTATTGATACTACAGGTCAGGGTGTTTGGTCCTCATGTTTTGCATTGTCCTCCTCAGGTAACGTCCACTCGCAGATATGAAGGTTTATCAGGAAGTGATTAGATACGAATCTGCGCCACTGTCAGGTAACAACTTTAATTTTATTTAATAAACAAAAAGATGCCTGGGGAGGTTGATAAACAACGGAATAGTCACCCGTGAGCGGATAAAGACAGCACCCACCTTATCCTTATCCTTACAGCTCTTCTTCTTAATATTAATTCTTCCTCTCTAGCAAGACACTATGACAGAGAAACCACTGAACCAATCAGCTTCTTCCTGTCCAGTCTGGAGGAGCTTCTGTCCTGGAAACCCACCCATCAGGACATGTTCAACACTGCGGTGGCTCCTCTTGCCAAAAGACACCCAACTTTACAGAGCCAGCGACCCCGGACTCTTGTTTGCCATGATATGAAGGGCGGATATGTGGAAGACAGGTACTGGCTATTATCTAAGAAAGCGTGGAGAACGGTGTCTTTGAGGGTTTGTTGCAGCACCGTGTAGCTGCCAAGCAACCGGTGAATCTCAATCCTCATGTTGTGATTGGCTAAGGATTATGGTAGATTTAGTTAATTTGTGCTTGGCCAACCACATGATGGCTTCTGTAGTTTTAAAGTATGGGTTGGGAACAGGTATTTTAAAAAGCTGCAGGATCAGTGATGGCTATGGGACAATTAAGAGTACATGCATCGGTGGCAATGAGGAGGCCAACGTCCACCTGATGATGGAAGTGCAGCCGACAGCTGGATCTGCGCAGCCGCACGCTATGTATTTATGCTCACGTTGCGTGCGGCCGGGCATATCTACGAGCGTGCGGTGTTGTCGTCCAGCGGGCCGCCGTTTGCCCGTTTTGTCTGGGCCTGACGCTAATAACAAGAGTATTCTCTCCGTCAGGTTTATTCAGGGTTCGGATGCCAGCAACCCCTACGTATTCTACCACTGGCAACATATTGATATATTTGTCTACTTCAGCCACCGCATGTTCACGCTGCCTCCTGTGTGTTGGACTAATGCAGCTCACAAAAACGGGGTGTGCGTCCTAGGTGAGATCCGCTTTTCTCAATTTCTTTTCCCTGCTATGTTTGCACCTGGTGCTTTTGTGCTGTTCTGTTTCCCTCTGTTTTTGTAGTTCTGGCCCTGATGGATTGGCAAAGATGGATCCAGTTATTGTACACACTGACCTGGCCATGTTATTTTCTGTTCTGGCTCATACTGCCTCCTCCCTGTTGTGTATCTGCCATGACACTTGCTGCCCCTTGTAGTGTATCTGCTGGGCCTTCACTAGCCCCTGTAGTTTGTCTGATGCGGCTCTTGCTGCCCCTTCTCCGGTCCTTTTTGTGTCATACAGCCAATTACGAGACTCTGTTGTTGTTCTTGTGGAACTCCCCAGACGCAGCAGCTTCGACCTTTTGTTAAATCAGCTCCTTGTAGTCTCGGGACACACAAGAAGCCCGGCACGCTTACGTCTGAAGAAGGCTTTAGTAATACTTATTCCACCGCAAAATAAATCTGCTGTACCTGTTACGCTGTTTGTTTTGAACCCTGATGAGGTCCTCTCCTGATCTTCCTTTTGGATTGTTTTGACTACCTGGATGAAAGCATTTTTAGTCTATTTCACTATTAGCATGCTGTTTCTCCCTTTTCTAGTATCCTATCCTGAATTTAATGTTAGTGTATTTGCTGCATCCGCTCATTGGTTTCCCATCATCATTTTCCCCCTAGGTACCTTCATCACAGAGTGGGGTGAGGGGGCAAAGGTCTGCGAGTCCTTCTTGGCAGGTGAAGACTCTGCGTATCGTGCGGTGGCTGATGCGATGGTTCGACTCGCCCAGGTCTACAAGTTTGATGGGTGGTTGGTTAATATTGAGAACTTGTTGAGTGTGAGTAGTCAACCCTCTGAAACATCATCTTCCGCCGTCAATGCCTCCTGTTTTAGTACTAGAGATACCGTTCTACTTGTCCTGTCTCCTGTTGTCCCGTCTCCTACTCTTAAATATAATTGTCGTTAAGTGTAAGTTACGCATCATCTAGATCAGAAATACCCAGTACCCTCTCCTCTTTTCCATGTCATTCACCAGTCTGTCGCAGCGTCCCGCGTACCCTTATTTTTGCGCTACCTGACGGAACAGCTTCACCTGCACGTCCCCGGCGGCTTGGTTCTGTGGTACGATAGCGTAATCCATAGCGGGGAGCTGAAGTGGCAGAATGAGCTGAACGATGATAACCGGTGAGTACCCAGATGTATTATGACTTTATCGAGTATCTGTAATCCCAGACCGGAGGGGTTTCTGCCAGTGGTTTTTATGGGGGTGATGTTCCACCCACTCTGCACAACAATTTTATAACCGAGTGCATATCTAACTTCTTTATTAGCTTACATTTTTACCGGGAACACTTAATTGTCATGTGGTATATAAGAGGTCATTTTTTTCTGTGTGTGTGCTTATTCCTTAGCTGGTATGCCGGATACGGCTGCGGGTATCTATATGTGGTTATATATCCATATGTGGTTATGAAGGCTTTCCTGCTGATAGGTACTGGCTTCAGGTCATGAACTCCAAACACTGCTGTTCATTAAGCTATCGAGCAGAGGAACGCATAGCCAGACGTTTTGTTCTCAAAGATGTGCATGGTCACCATGGCAACTACATAGTCTAAAGGCAGAATTAGATGTTTTTTTCCAATACTGGTGGAATGCTGCTCCCAGCATCCTTAGCAGACAGAAGCTTGATTGGGAATAGCGGGAGCCGCACTCCAAGCACGTTCACCGTATCGTTAAAGAGTACGGCTGAGCGACCAGGAGTCCTGTGCCGCTCACCCGTGTCCTCCTTCTCCGCAGCCAGTTCTTTGATGCCTGCGATGGGATTTTTACAAACTACAACTGGCAAGAAGGACACTTACAGCGCATGGCCGAGGATCCGCGCCGGGCGGACATTTACGTCGGCGTGGATGTTTTTGCCCGGGGAGAGGTGGTAGGCGGAAAGTTCGACACCGTTAAGGTAGGCTACGGTTTATATATTAATGAGCTTTTCTCGGGTGCTGCTCCTTGGACTGCTATGTTTCAGTAGAGTGTGTAGTTTTCATACTGCTCTGGTTTTGGAGCATATTCATGTCCGTTCTGAGTGTAGGAAATCTATGAAAAATCCAAAAGTTGGTAAAGATGTCCCCTGATTCTGCATGCTTCTGATATAACATGGAGTTATGGTTGAGTCAAAAATATACCGTATTGGCCCGAATATAGGCCGCACTTTTTCCCCCCACTTTAAGTCTTTAAAGTGGGGGTGCGGCCTATATTCGGGGTCTAGCGACAGGCAGCGGGGTTAGGATACAGATCCCCCGCAGCGGTGCAGGGGACCTGCATCCTACTGTCTGATACACTCAGACAGCCTCCCCTGCCGGCACTTTCCACGGGGGGAGTACCGGCACGGGAGGTTGTCTAAGCGCATCGCACGGACGTTCACCGGCAGCGGCGATGCGCCGTTGCCGGTGAACATCCGCACGATGCATTTTAATCTCGGGGGGAGGAGAGGACAGAGTGGCAGCATAACTTGGGGGGGGGGGACAGAGTGGCAGCATGTTTTTGGTGCTTTTGTAAAGAAAAAACATTTTCTTTAAAAAAGCACCAAAATTTTAGGGTGCGGCCTATATCCGAGCCAATACGGTATATATGGGGGGGGGGATTTGGATAGGATTTTTAAAGCATATGGTTGTGACCTCCTAGGTCTGAATTTTGTCTTAATCTGTATGAAATATTACGTATGTTCTTCATTTGTGGATTTATTGTCCCATCTCCATCCAGTATCCCATTTGAGGTACACCAAGAATAAGCCGATTCTGTTTCTTCAGATACTGTATATTAATTGTGATCCATACTCAACCGTTCTGCTAGCTAAACACAATAAGAGCTGTATATTTAATTATTTTTCCTTTTTATTACTTGAATGTTTATTAACGGCAATGGCAGCAATACATACATACATACATACATACAATTCAAGACAACACAACAGAACAAGCAACCAAGAAACAAGAAAACCGATAAGACAACCAAACAAAACATGCAATCTAATATATATATTTCTGTGCTGTGTGAAATATATCAGGCGCTAAGAGCCTGTCATACGTGGGTTGAAGTGATCTAATTCCTGATTAATTTTATGTCTTGTTCCTTTAGTCTTTAGAGATGATCCGACGGTACGGCTTCTCAGCTGCCCTTTTTGCTCCCGGCTGGGTGCTTGAGTGTCTGGAGAAGGAGGAATTCCTGGAGAACCAGCACAAGTACGACAACACAATGAATGCTTTTAACCTGAGATAAATGTGATAGATAGATGCCCGTCCTAAATTTGATCTGAAAAAACACCCTACTATTCATATTATCTGCCCCTTGTTCTCTTACACCTGCTACCACCCATCTAATTACCCCCTAGTTTGTTTTCTCTTTATTAAAGGTAGAGATGGACGAGTCTGGAAAATGCACACAGAATGGTTTCTTAGTCTCCCCCATGCTGGACTGCGAAAAAGACATGTTGTACGGGGTCCGGCTATAATCTATATTGCTGCACAAATGTCTCTTTCCTTTAATTTCAGGTTCTGGTCTCTCCTGGACAGCCACCTGTTCACGCACAGTCTCTGCTCCCTCCCCGTCTGCTCCGCTTTCTGCATCGGGTGCGGGAAGAAGAAGTTCTCCTTTGGCGAGGTGAGACCTGGAAGCATACGGTCCTGTCCCAGTGTTTGAAATATGTTCTGTTTCTCTACTTCATGTTCTCCCTAGCACCATCTCCCTGACGCTTCCGTTTTAACGTTTATTTATTCCTCTGCATGGGATAGCGATCAGTTACACTTCATTCCATATGTTTTTGTGAGTACTTTTTACCATTCTGCTTCTTCTTTCCTAAGGGAGAAGATATCGGTCCCTGGTGTAACCTAAGCGCCCAGGAGGTGCAGCCCATATTCTCCGAGGTAACATCCGAAGACCCAACGGGAGGGTGGGTGAGATCTCGGATCTGCCAGAAGGATGCTTGGCACGGAGGCAGCTCCCTTTTGATAGAAGGAAAATTACCGGCGGATGCCACCGGAGTCAGTATAAGGTCAGCATCGTGGTGGAGATAAGGTCTTTGTAGAGGTCAGAAGCACTGGGAGGATACCCGGAGAGACCAGTGTCTTGGTGGGGTGCAGTAACGTGCTGTATGGTATAATGAGCAAAAATGTGTTTTCCCTTGTTACTCCCGGTAGCATAGGAGAGATAGCTCGGCCTATTCGAATAGGGCAGGAAAGATTGAAACCCCAGAACCTCCCCTTTACCCACAGTCCGGGTAGGTGCATCCCCCGTTTATTATTTTTCAGAGTTCGTGGGAGAGCTCTCCTGTCCAGCGCTGCAGTCCCGCTTTGGTGTAGCGGGTTTGACCCGGTCCTCCGTAGGATTATTATTTCTATTTCTTCTATTTCTTCTATTTCTTCTATTTCTATTTCTTCTATTTCTTCTATTTCTTCTATTTCTTTTATTTCTTCTATTTCTTCTATTTCTATTTCTTTTATTTCTTCTATTTCCTCTATTTCTATTTCTTCTATTTCCTCTATTTCTATTTCTATTTCTTCTATTTCTTCTATTTCCTCTATTTCTATTTCTATTTCTATTTCTTCTATTTCCTCTATTTCTATTTCTATTTCTTCTATTTCCTCTATTTCTATTTCTTCTATTTCCTCTATTTCTATTTCTTTTTCTTCTATTTCCTCTATTTCTATTTCTATTTCTTCTATTTCCTCTATTTCTATTTCTTCTATTTCCATTTCTTCTATTTCCTCTATTTCCTCTATTTCTATTTCCTCTATTTCTATTTCTATTTCTTCTATTTCCTCTTTCTATTTCTTCTATTTCCTCTATTTCTATTTCTATTTCTTCTATTTCTTCTATTTCCTCTATTTCTATTTCTATTTCTTCTATTTCCTCTATTTCTATTTCTATTTCTTCTATTTCCTCTATTTCTATTTCTTCTATTTCCTCTATTTCTATTTCTTTTTCTTCTATTTCCTCTATTTCTATTTCTATTTCTTCTATTTCCTCTATTTCTATTTCTTCTATTTCCATTTCTTCTATTTCCTCTATTTCCTCTATTTCTATTTCCTCTATTTCTATTTCTATTTCTTCTATTTCCTCTTTCTATTTCTTCTATTTCCTCTATTTCTATTTCTTCTATTTCCTCTATTTCCTCTATTTCTATTTCCTCTATCTCTATCTCCTCTATCTCTATCTCCTCTATCTATATTTCCTCTATCTCTATTTCCTCTATCATCTCTATCTCCTCTATATCTCCTCTATCTCTATTTCCTCTATTTCCTCTATCATCTCTATCTCCTCTATCTCTATTTCCTCTATTTCCTCTATCATCTCTATCTCCTCTATCTCTATTTCCTCTATTTCCTCTATTTCCTCTATCATCTCTATCTCCTCTATCTCTATTTCCTCTATCATCTCTATCTCCTCTATCTCTATCTCCTCTATCTCTATTTCCTCTATTTCCTCTATCATCTCTATCTCCTCTATCTCTATTTCCTCTATCATCTCTATTTCCTCTATCATCTCTATCTCCTCTATCTCTATTTCCTCTATCATCTCTATCTCCTCTATCATCTCTATCTCCTCTATCATCTCTATCTCCTCTATCTCTATCTCCTCTATCTCTATCTCCTCTATCATCTCTATCTCCTCTATCTCTATCTCCTCTATTTCCTCTATCATCTCTATCTCCTCTATCATCTCTATCTCCTCTATCTCTATCATCTCTATTTCCTCTATCATCTCTATCTCCTCTATCTCTATCTCCTCTATTTCCTCTATCTCCTCTATCTCTATTTCCTCTATCATCTCTATCTCCTCTATCTCTATCTCCTCTATTTCCTCTATCTCCTCTATCTCTATTTCCTCTATCATCTCTATCTCCTCTATCTCTATCTCCTCTATTTCCTCTATCTCCTCTATCTCTATTTCCTCTATCTCCTCTATCTCTATTTCCTCTATCTCTATTTCCTCTATCTCCTCTATCTCTATTTCCTCTATCTCCTCTATCTCTATTTCCTCTATCTCCTCTATCTCTATTTCCTCTATCTCCTCTATCTCTATTTCCTCTATCTCCTCTATCTCTATTTCCTCTATCTCCTCTATCTCTATTTCCTCTATCTCCTCTATCTCTATTTCCTCTATCTCCTCTATCTCTATCATCTCTATTTCCTCTATCATCTCTATCTCCTCTATCTCTATCTCCTCTATTTCCTCTATCTCCTCTATCTCTATTTCCTCTATCATCTCTATCTCCTCTATCTCTATCTCCTCTATTTCCTCTATCTCCTCTATCTCTATTTCCTCTATCTCCTCTATCTCTATTTCCTCTATCTCTATTTCCTCTATCTCCTCTATCTCTATTTCCTCTATCTCCTCTATTTCCTCTATCTCCTCTATCATCTCTATCTCCTCTATCATCTCTATCTCCTCTATCTCTATCTCCTCTATTTCCTCTATCTCCTCTATTTCCTCTATCATCTCTATCTCCTCTATCTCTATCTCCTCTATCTCCTCTATCTCTATCTCCTCTATCTCCTCTATCTCTATCTCCTCTATCTCTATTTCCTCTATCTCCTCTATCTCTATTTCCTCTATCTCCTCTATCTCTATTTCCTCTATCTCTATTTCCTCTATCTCCTCTATCTCCTCTATCTCTATTTCCTCTATCTCCTCTATCTCTATTTCCTCTATCTCTATTTCCTCTATCTCCTCTATCTCCTCTATCTCTATTTCCTCTATCTCCTCTATCTCTATTTCCTCTATCTCCTCTATCTCTATTTCCTCTATCTCCTCTATCTCTATTTCCTCTATCTCTATTTCCTCTATCTCCTCTATCTCTATTTCCTCTATCTCCTCTATCTCTATTTCCTCTATCTCCTCTATCTCTATTTCCTCTATCTCCTCTATCTCTATCTCCTCTATCTCCTCTATCTCTATTTCCTCTATCTCTATTTCCTCTATCTCCTCTATCTCTATTTCCTCTATCTCCTCTATCTCTATCTCCTCTATCTCTATTTCCTCTATCTCCTCTATCTCTATTTCCTCTATCTCCTCTATCTCTATCTCCTCTATCTCTATCTCCTCTATCTCTATTTCCTCTATTTCCTCTATCTCTATCTCCTCTATCTCTATCTCCTCTATCTCTATTTCCTCTATTTCCTCTATCTCTATTTCCTCTATCTCTATTTCCTCTATCTTTTCTTTTTCTTTTTCTTTTTCTTTTTCTTTTTCTTTTTCTTTTTCTTTTTCTTTTTCTTTTTCTTTTTCTTTTTCTTTTTCTTTTTCTTTTTCTTTTTCTTTTTCTTTTTCTTTTTCTTTTTCTTTTTCTTTTTCTTTTTCTTTTTCTTTTTCTTTTTCTTTTTCTTTTTCTTTTTCTTTTTCTTTTTCTTTTTCTTTTTCTTTTTCTTTTTCTTTTTCTTTTTCTTTTTCTTTTTCTTTTTCTTTTTCTTTTTCTTTTTCTTTTTCTTTTTCTTTTTCTTTTTCTTTTTCTTTTTCTTTTTCTTTTTCTTTTTCTTTTTCTTTTTCTTTTTCTTTTTCTTTTTCTTTTTCTTTTTCTTTTTCTTTTTCTTTTTCTTTTTCTTTTTCTTTTTCTTTTTCTTTTTCTTTTTCTTTTTCTTTTTCTTTTTCTTTTTCTTTTTCTTTTTCTTTTTCTTTTTCTTTTTCTTTTTCTTTTTCTTTTTCTTTTTCTTTTTCTTTTTCTTTTTCTTTTTCTTTTTCTTTTTCTTTTTCTTTTTCTTTTTCTTTTTCTTTTTCTTTTTCTTTTTCTTTTTCTTTTTCTTTTTCTTTTTCTTTTTCTTTTTCTTTTTCTTTTTCTTTTTCTTTTTCTTTTTCTTTTTCTTTTTCTTTTTCTTTTTCTTTTTCTTTTTCTTTTTCTTTTTCTTTTTCTTTTTCTTTTTCTTTTTCTTTTTCTTTTTCTTTTTCTTTTTCTTTTTCTTTTTCTTTTTCTTTTTCTTTTTCTTTTTCTTTTTCTTTTTCTTTTTCTTTTTCTTTTTCTTTTTCTTTTTCTTTTTCTTTTTCTTTTTCTTTTTCTTTTTCTTTTTCTTTTTCTTTTTCTTTTTCTTTTTCTTTTTCTTTTTCTTTTTCTTTTTCTTTTTCTTTTTCTTTTTCTTTTTCTTTTTTCTTTTTCTTTTTCTTTTTCTTTTTCTTTTTCTTTTTCTTTTTAGAAATAGAAATAGAAATAGAAATAGAAATAGAAATAGAAATAGAAATAGAAATAGAAATAGAAATAGAAATAGAAATAGAAATAGAAATAGAAATAGAAATAGAAATAGAAATAGAAATAGAAATAGAAATAGAAATAGAAATAGAAAAAAGAAAAAGAAATAGAAAAAAGAAAAAGAAATAGAAAAAAGAAAAAGAAATAGAAAAAAGAGAAAGAAATAGAAATAGAAAAAAAAAAAGAAATAGAAAAAGAAAAAGAAATAGAAAAATAGAAAAAGAAATAGAAATAGAAATAGAAAAAAGAAAAAGAAATAGAAAAAAAAAGAAATAGAAATAGAAAAAAGAAAAAGAAATAGAAAAAAGAGAAAGAAATAGAAATAGAAATAGAAAAAAGAAAAAGAAAAAAAAAAAAGAAATAGAAAAAAGAAATAGAAATAGAAAAAAAAAAAGAAATAGAAAAAGAAATAGAAAAAAGAAATAGAAATAGAAAAAGAAAAAGAAATAGAAAAAGAAATAGAAATAGAAATAGAAAAAAGAAAAAGAAATAGAAAAAAGAAATAGAAAAAAAAAGAAATAGAAAAAGAAATAGAAAAAAGAAATAGAAATAGAAAAAAGAAAAAGAAATAGAAAAAAGAGAAAGAAATAGAAATAGAAAAAAGAAAAAGAAAAAAAAAAAGAAATAGAAAAAGAAATAGAAAAAAGAAATAGAAATAGAAAAAAAAAAAGAAATAGAAAAAGAAATAGAAAAAAGAAATAGAAATAGAAAAAGAAATAGAAATAGAAAAAAAAAAAGAAATAGAAAAAGAAATAGAAATAGAAATAGAAAAAAGAAAAAGAAATAGAAAAAGAAATAGAAAAAAGAAATAGAAATAGAAAAAAGAAAAAGAAATAGAAAAAAGAGAAAGAAATAGAAATAGAAAAAAGAAAAAGAAAAAAAAAAAGAAATAGAAAAAGAAATAGAAAAAAGAAATAGAAATAGAAAAAAGAAAAAGAAATAGAAAAAAGAGAAAGAAATAGAAATAGAAAAAAGAAAAAGAAAAAAAAAAAGAAATAGAAAAAGAAATAGAAAAAAGAAATAGAAAAAGAAAAAGAAATAGAAAAATAGAAAAAGAAATAGAAATAGAAAAAAGAAAAAGAAATAGAAAAAAGAAATAGAAAAAAAAAGAAATAGAAAAAGAAATAGAAAAAAGAAATAGAAATAGAAAAAAGAAAAAGAAAAAAAAAAAAAGAAATAGAAAAAAGAAATAGAAATAGAAAAAAAAAAAGAAATAGAAAAAGAAATAGAAAAAAGAAATAGAAATAGAAAAAAGAAAAAGAAATAGAAAAAAGAAAAAGAAATAGAAAAAAGAAAAAGAAATAGAAAAAAGAAATAGAAATAGAAAAAAAAAAGAAATAGAAAAAGAAATAGAAAAAAGAAATAGAAAAATAGAAGAAATAGAAATAGAAAAAAGAAAAAGAAATAGAAAAAAGAAATAGAAAAATAGAAAAAGAAATAGAAATAGAAATAGAAAAAAGAAAAAGAAATAGAAATAGAAAAAAAAAAAAGAAATAGAAATAGAAAAAAAAAAAGAAATAGAAAAAGAAATAGAAAAAGAAATAGAAAAAAGAAATAGAAAAATAGAAAAAGAAATAGAAAAAAGAAAAAGAAATAAAAAAATAGAAATAGAAAAAAAAAAGAAATAGAAAAATAAATAGAAATAGAAAAAGAAATAGAAAAAAGAAATAGAAATAGAAATAGAAAAAGAAATAGAAATAGAAAAAAGAAAAAGAAATAGAAATAAAAAAATAGAAAAAGAAATAGAAATAGAAAAATAAATAAACAATAATAATAAACACATTAAACATTAAAATTAAACACAATAAACATTAAAAAAACATTAAACATTAAAATTAAACATAAACATTAAACAAACATTATAAACATAATAAACATTAAAATTAAACATAATAAACATTATAAACATTAAAAAAACATTAAAATTAAAAATAATAAACATTAAAATTAAACATAATAAACATTAAATAAACATAATAAACATTAAAAAAAACATTAAAAAAAACATTAAAATTAAAAATAATAAACATTAAAATTAAACATAATAAACATTAAACATTAAAATTAATAAACATTAAATAAACATAAACATAATAAACATTAAAATTAAACATAATAAACATTAAACATTAAATAAACATAATAAACATTAAATAAACATAATAAACATTAAACTTAAACATAAACATAATAAACATTCAAAAAACATTAAACTTAAACATTAAATAAACATTATAAACATTAAAATTAAACATAATAAACATTAAATAAACATTATGAACATTAAATAAACATAATAAACATTAAACATTAAAATTAAACATAATAAACATTAAATAAACATAATAAACATTAAACTTAAACATAATAAACATTAAACTTAAACATAATAAACATTAAACATAATAAACATAAACCCAATTGCCCCTTGAACAGTCAGTCCTCCTCGAAAAGGTGTTGTAAATCTACATTCAATGGTTTGCATCAAACCTTCACAAAACAAATAAATGACATGCAATATTTATTTCCCATCCAGGTTGTTCTCGTTGCATACCGAGGCACCGAAAAACCTCCTGCTCTTTCTTGTATATAAGCTGGAGGCAACTTCCAATGTTGCAGTGGCTCTGGAGCTGGGGACACGAGATGCCCCATCTTGCAATGTAGAGAGCATCACTGGGCTAAGTGGTAAGACAAGAAATACCGTTACACATATAATAAATACATGTATTGGTTGAAAGCCCTTTGTGTATTTCAATACAAAGCATTTTCCTTTGAATATATGGGTTTATCATCCGCCCCGATGAGGTTTATTTAAATAATATATATGTATAATCAAGAGCAGGTAAGAGCATTCTGGCCCATCTAGCGTGACCATTGTTGTACACTCGTAAGACATCTAACCTTTCTTGTGTCCAGCAAATCCTTATGCCTGTCCCGTGCATGCCGTAATCCCTTCTCCACATTAATTCAGTGTGCTTGCGCAGGAAGATTGTTCTACTGATCGACTGGACGTACTACTTAATTAAGCCCTCGTTTTTGTTTATTGTTACCTTTTTTCGGTCTCACATCGTCCCTTCCGTGTTTCACAGAGCAGGTGGACGTACGCAAACTACAGCATCTATCTGAGGCTCCGGCCCAATTTGGAGATCCCCAAAACAACAAGCATGGGTGGGAGCAAAGGTAAGGTCTGGGAAAGACAAGAACAGATAGCATGACTTGTAAATGAACAGTCTTAATGAGCACAAGCAAGTGCAGTTTGATTGAATGGGATTTAAGCCTGCTGCACTTTATATTGGTTATTTAGTGGTTTCCTTCAACATGAGCATGTTACCCCATACGACCTGCCTCATACTGTGTGGTCATTTACTTACCTTACCTGTGTCTTGTCTTCCTATACTATAAAATATGTGAGTGCTTTGTGTAGGAAGGTAGCTGAGAGGTGTATGAGCTAGGGTGGGGTGCTAGATGGGAAGGTGTGGAGTGTAGCGATTCAGGCAAGGAAGGTAGAGGCTGCGGTAAGAGTGTGATTAGTGAGTGAGAGACATAGTTTTGGAGAGTGAAGGGGGTTAGGCATACATACAGTGCAGTGGTTGACTTACCCGTGTCCCCCGTTGTGTTTAACTCCCGTTTTAACTCTGCCACTTAAGCCGCCGCTTCCGCCAAGCAAGCTTAGCCAAGCTTGGACTGAACACTGATATAGGCCCACCCCAACAAGGGGCAGGGCCGGCAAACAGGAAGCAGGTGGTGCACACCTGCACCTCCAATCAGGCTAATTAGAGAGCAACACAGGTAATTAACCCTTGGATAGCAGCCCTGTGTGGAAACACAAAGACAGAGTGGGTGGGGTCACAACACACGTCATAAATGAACCACACCGGGTGACCCGTGAAGACCTAACCCGTACAAACAGCAGAACAAGGAACCTCTTCCCAGGTGAGACCTCAACTTCAATCAGATCTGTACCTACCCTTCCTTGTTTACTTGGCGGTTTCATCCGGGTTAATCGTAGCTGGGATCCATACGCTCACAGACTTGACTTTAGCCAGCAAAATGACTACAATTCCTATCGCAGGTTTTATGCTGTAGCGATTCAGGCAAGGAAGGTAGAGGCTGCGGTAAGAGTGTGATTAGTGAGTGAGAGACATAGTTTTGGAGAGTGAAGGGGGTTAGGCATACATACAGTGCAGTGGTTGACTTACCCGTGTCCCCCGTTGTGTTTAACTCCCGTTTTAACTCTGCCACTTAAGCCGCCGCTTCCGCCAAGCAAGCTTAGCCAAGCCTGGACTGAACACTGATATAGGCCCACCCCAACAAGGGGCAGGGCCGGCAAACAGGAAGCAGGTGGTGCACACCTGCACCTCCAATCAGGCTAATTAGAGAGCAACACAGGTCATTAACCCTTGGATAGCAGCCATGTGTGGAAACACAAAGACAGAGTGGGTGGGGTCACAACACACGTCATAAATGAACCACACCGGGTGACCCGTGAAGACCTAACCCGTACAAACAGCAGAACAAGGAACCTCTTCCCAGGTGAGACCTCAACTTCAATCAGATCTGTACCTACCCTTCCTTGTTTACTTGGCGGTTTCATCCGGGTTAATCGTAGCTGGGATCCATACGCTCACAGACTTGACTTTAGCCAGCAAAATGACTACAATTCCTATCGCAGGTTTTATGCTGTGGAGCTCAGCGGCTGTTTTCTCACCAGTCTGTCCGTCCGTCTGTCCCACGTGGCACCTGATAAGCAGGACGAGACCTTCGTATGTCGCATTGGAGAGATCAGGGTATCTATTATTATCTTACATTACTATTCACCCCCTGCTTGCATGTTCATGCTTCTTGATGGCATTGTTAAGAGCAATAAAATGCTGTGAAAGGTTAAAGTCCCTCTACTGTTAGACCGCTAGATATGTGCCACAGCTCTGATGTCATATGCACACAGCCTTACCTTTCCTGCCATTGACATGCTTCTGCTTTTCTAGGTCCTGGATGTCTCTGTGCCGCCGTCCCTTCCCCCGCAGCCCTCCGATATCTCGCTCTCCCACCTTCGTTGGAACCGGAATTCGCAGACGGATCAGCTGTTTGTAAGCTTGACCCTCCATTGGACTCACCCCTCAGGCAGCGCCCGTCATTTCAGAATATATTGCCGCGGGGTCACCTGCCTGCGCGCACCCGCCTCTCAAGCTCACCTCTTGGGCTTGGCTCACGCTTGTGTCTATCGCGTGGTAGACCTGGCCGTGCCCAACCCCTGTCCTCCTGCCCCGGGACGACTGGAGTTTGCCATCCAACCGGTTAGTAAAGATGGACTTGAAACGTTACCGCTGGAATGGGGGCATCTGGTTCTCGAATACGTAGAGCAGACTCACACTGAGGTTTGACCCGGAGAATATATGCCAAAGGCAATCGACGCTCCAAACCTGCTGCATAACGTCTGTCGTGAGAAATTAGTTTCTTTTTCTGTAGCTCCAAACTTTACATCTCGACACCGATACGATGAGCAAATCGAACCGACAAACACCGGAATGCCTCCAAATCTCGTCCTTATTTAAACTAGCATCGCAGTCAAAGAGAACGATGGCCAATCCTCAGAACTCTTCACAACAAACATCTAAGATGAATAGTGGGAAAAATGTTAATTGTGTTTGTTTGGGGTGGTTGTGAATAATAATCAGAGCACAAAAGGGTTGTAACAAATGTAAATCTACCTCTTCATCTACTCACGGGGACATCATAATGTTCATTATTTGCTGCTCTCTAAATTGGGGTTGGATTTGTCAATTTTCTTAATTAATTTTCCATGTCAAATGGCCAAACACCTCCAGAACACCTCCAGCAAAGGCCCACCTGTCCAACGGGAATAATTCATCAGGACCACTCATTGGCGCACGCAACATAGCTTCCTAGAGGTTGAACTGTACATGATGTATAAAGAAAGAAAGAACTACCTCTAAGACCATTAGACCGATTGTAAGACAAAGAAAGAAAGAAAGACAAGGCATTTTATAACTTCATTACAGTAACTGATGTGATTGATAATTGTAAGAGTTTCAGTTCAAATATGTCCCAAATAAAGCATTTTCAACCTAGATCAGGTATACAAACCACTATGTGAGACAAGCCATCTTTGCAGCCACCGATCATCTCATAATTCACAAGGAAAATGCTACATTAAGGCTGGCTGTGAAATTATTATTATTTTGTTTCTTCTTTACATTTCTGTAGAGCTTCATACAGTCCATACATTCTAAGGGTTTCTCAAAACAGAGTCAGAGGAAACGATGATATATTAGTTATACAGAGATCTGCTCAAAAGCATATAAAGGTAGAGGCTCGGCATCATGCCAGGAGTATACATGGTTTTCAGTTTATATACAATTTTAATTAAATTAAACATCCTTATCAATCACACTACACAATCAGTTGTTGTTGTTACCTTTGTCCTGTATTTATTTCGAAATCAAGGATGCTGTCCAATATGCTGAACGTTAATGTTGACAAATAATAAGCAGAATAGATCTCAAATGACAATAAAATAAATAATACACACGTACTGCAAGTATTCTCAAAAGAAGAATAAAAAATGCTCTTGCAACAGCGACACCTGCTGCCCATGTTTGGACCACCTAAAACAATCAATCACATCAGTTTAGATTCCCAAACAAACACCCCACGAATGCATAGGAATACATATCAACCTGTTCACACCCTCTACGACGTATATGTACATCCTTCAAAACTGAGCCAAGACACCCATTAGGAAGTACCAGTATGTACAGGGGCATCTCCCCGCCTCTACGTGGGAAATCGGGTGGGAATAAATACCGTATTTGCTCGATTATAAGACAACCCTCAATATCTGATTATTAATTGGGGGGAGGGGGGAACCTGAGTGAGTATAAGACGACCCTATAGGACAAAAGTTTTACCAGTCAATGTTAATTCATATAAACTATGTGAACAATTTGTTTTATAAATGCTATGATTGAGATAATTATTTTGCATTTATATCCTTTTTTTCAACCTTCCCCCCCAGTTATGCACCTCTGCCTCTTGGCTTGCCACTTAGAAATGCCCCAGAAATGCCTTATACCCTTTATATGCCACTGTGCCCCATGATATGCCTTTTGACCTCCTATGTGCCACTCTGCCTCCAGAATTGCCTTATACCCCTACATGCCACTCTGGCATTTAGGGGGTTAAAAGGCATATTATGGGGCAGAGTGGCATATAGGGAGGTATAAGGCATTTCAGGAGGCAGAGTGGCATTAAAGGGGTTAAAAGGCATTTCACAGAGCACTCTGCCTCCAGAAATGCCTTATACCCCCCATTTAACACCCCCCCCCAAACTTACCAGAGCTTTGGAGGCCCCCCCCGGTGCATAATCCGGGTAGCGTGTAGAGCTCTGCACAATTCGCGTACACAACTTCCGCTGCAGCCGGGAGGAGGTGCGGCTAGCAGCGGGGGTTGTCCCTCCCGGCTGCAGCAGAAGTTGTGTACGCAAATCGCGCAGAGCTCTACACGCTGCCCGGACTAAGAACCGGGGACTCCGAAGTACCGGTAAGTGGGGGCAGTCTGATTATAAGACAAGGGGTATTTTTCAGCGCATTTG